>NW_025335268.1:80192043-80205692 GCF_004798865.1 Varanus komodoensis
CACACACACACACACACACACACACACACACACTTATTTTCACTTGTTAAGACAGTGTATTCATCACTATTTTGTACTGCTTTACATTATAGATGATGTTTGCAATTATTAAGTCAAGGAGAAATTAAGGGCATTTTTTCACTTATTTCAAAAGTCAACTGATGGATTTATTAGGATACAAAATAATTTTCTGAGGATTTCATCATATGTCATAAAATTTTCAGTGAGACATGGGCATCTGTTTAGGGAAGAGCAAGATCATGGCTGAAAATGCAAAGGTTCTTTGTAGTGTGTTTCAGATGCTGAGGAGAACAGAAACAGGAAAAAGTTATTTTTAATTAATTTATTATTGTTTTTGTTTCTGTACCTCCCAATAGCCAACACTCTCTGGTTATTCACAACAATGAGAAGTGGTTGTGACATAAAGAAATATGATTGGTTAAGAGGCAGTCTACAGTTGGAAATTAAGATCAAGGAAGAAGGAGGTGATTTCTGACAATCACAAATGGGAGATAGTCACCTCTGGAAAAAGCATAGGCTTCAAGTTACACACTTATTTCTGATTCACTTCTCAGCACATCAGATAAAGGAATTGTAGTGGCTAAAATAATATTAATATGACAAAGGATTGGTTATTCTAAACACTAGTTTTTTTAGAATTCCCCTTCTTCTGTTTCTTCTCCTCATTAGCGCAAGCTTATGCAAAAGCCTTTTAGACTTTGCTCAGATGTTCAGACTGGAAAAAGTGGTTAGGTCTGCCTGCCTCTCACATGATATTTGACCTCAATAAGGTCATCCCATGCAGATGAAAAGTGGGAAATTCAGGACAGACAAAATGAAGAACTTCTACACAGCGCATACTTAAACTATCAGTTTCAGCACCATGCAATGTAGGGATGGTCTTCCACTTGAATAGTTTTAAAACGGGTTGACAAATTCATGGAGGAGAAAGCTACGAATGACTGCTAGTCATGATGGCTGTATATTATTTCCAAAGAAGTTGTAGTGCCAGTTGCATGGGCAAGAGAGTGTTGTACTCATGACTTACTTGCGCACTACTCATGGGAATCTGGTTGGCCACTGTGTGAGCAGAATGCTGTACTAACCAGGTCTGACCAAGGATGGATCTTGAGCTCTGAGGTACTTCTGTAACATGGATAGCTATGGCCTGGCCCAGTTCCAATGCCAATCACAACCTGTGGACAAGGATAGGCTGGGAAAAGGCAGATAAGATGTTGATTATCTTGCCTGAATGTATGACCATACTGCTTAACATCTGTCATCTAAATGCAGATGGTATTTGCATCTGGTGGTCTGGTCCAAGGTCCATACAGTCTTGTCATAAGAATAAACTGTAGAACAGTTCAGTATATGGCTCTTTAGGCAGTCTATTTTTATGCAGGCCTAATCAGACACAAAACAAGTTTAAATTGGTCTATATTGGCCAATTTAACATAGGCTTAAATTGTGAACAATTTAACATAATCCCAGCAACACAGTTTTAAAGACACACACTGGGTAATAAAAATACATTGGGTTGGATACAAACTTAGTCATATTTAGGACAGATCCATTGAAATCAGTACAACTGAAGTTAGTCATGACTAACTGAATTCTATGCCTTTACTCTAAGTATGACTAAGTCTGGATCTAATCCAATAACAGCAGAATTATGTACTGTACTTTGCTATCACTTTGGGAATGCTGCCTGTGTGTGCATTCAGTAAACATGGCAAAATCCCATTAAGATATGAACAAGATACTCTTGCAACATTTACATGGCCCAGTGCTTTACCAGTGATAGCTTCACACCGAAACTGTTTCAGTCTCTTACCATCTAGGTATACATTTGAGTGTATATCCTTAAAAGATATAATTTCAAAATTTATAATAGTGATAAGCAATATTTCATCTTGATTCTGTCATGGAACAGCATAAAATTTATTTTTCTTTATTTTTAAAGTGTGTATAATTCAGGTTTAAGGATTTCTATAGTACCTTCAGTAAATTTTAAATGACAAGAAGGGAGGCACTAACAAAAGCACAATATTCTTGCCAACTGTAAGTCTAAAAAACATTTCAAAATTATTAATCTTAAATGTCACAATTCATATAGTCCATAAACAAATATATAAAATGCTAGGTATGGGAACAGTTTCTCATCTAGCCAACACGGAGCTATTAGATACTGATCAGAAATGTAATACCACATTTTCTCAGTATGTTTTTAAATCTTACCAAGAACTGAAGTGGCAGCTGTAAACTTTATCAAAAGTTTTTCAGCCAAATATTCAGCTGGGGATTAGAATTTTTAATCATAAGGCAAGATAAAAAATGTAGGTAATGTTCTATTATTCTATAGTTTCATTTTCCTGTAATGATATATTGAGGTCAGTGAGAACTATTTAAGAGATGGGTAAGGTTGTGTGCAAACCTATATTTGAGTTTTGCCAGTTCAGATACTGTAAGTTTTGATGAAAGCCCTACAATGCAGATCTTGAGACTCACTTGTGCCATATTCTGTTCTTTCATGGGCCATAATGGTGCAACTTTACACTAGCCCTGCATATGATACACAAAGTCTAATACCCACTGATGTGTGTGCATGTGAAGTTAAAGGTATCTACCTTCCAGTTTGATGGTCACCATGACAGATCATTTCCAACCTGGTGCTTACCAGATGCTTTGAATTCCAATTTCCATGAACCTCAGTCAGCATGACCAATGATCTGGAATGTTGACAGCTGTAGTCCTACAAAACTGTTTAGTCAAAGATCTGATAGTTAGCACTGGGAAGCTCAAGAAGAGCTTGAGTCTAGTTCTAGAGATTTCTCATTGCCCCCCCCCCCCAAATATATGCAGGGCTCATCACAGTGAGACTTGGTAGGCACTAACATTGTCATTCCTTTGGTGCCAGCTTAAGACTTTCCACTTATCTCAGGAATTTGATAGCATATGATATGCTCTTTAAAAAGCTCAAGTAAATTGTTCATTATTGTTACTATTGTGGCAGTTATTTTATAGGGAGATTGTATTTTAATGGATAACTGTGTTAGCTATTTTAAATTTTGTGTGCTTTAAACCAAACCCTTGGGTCTTTTTGTTCTATTTTTATTATATATTATTATTTTTCATTATGTATTAATAACAATAACAACAATAGGCATTTGGATAGTGTTATATTAGAATGAATATTTCACTGGTAAATTACTTAATTTCATTGATTGGTATGACACAATCTGTCTTCTTGGGAAGTGAATCTCACTGTATTCATACAGTGGAACTGTAGTATTTGTAGAGTGGCCTTCTGGGAACTGGAGAGTCATTTGCTATGCTTATAGCTACCATCTCAAATCTCTTATTCACTTAATGTAAAATGAGTGCTTCTGACAATTATGGAATGCAATGAGGAAGGCTTGGGTAGCCCATTTGCTAATACTTGTCTATTAGACCAAACTGGGCCTAAGGGCTTATGTGTCTATCTGGCCAGGCAGCAGCCCTAGCGAGTGGGGAAGAGGTATTTGGAAGCTGTAAATGATGTGCTGCAGTCACTTTTAGTAGGAAAGTGAGATGCTAATATATTATTATATATCATAAATATCCTCTGGAAAGGAAATGATGTGGTGCAGGATATATATTTCATTTCATTTCACATATACATCTGCAACCTATAAAGGAAGACAATGAGAATATGGGGGGAAATAAGGAAATTGATAGGGAAAGGGGCAGGAGGATAACTGATGTGCAAAGGGCTGGAGTAAATCAATAGGGAAAAGATGGATTGTTACTGCAAAAACTAGATAAGTGAAGGAGACAGAATTGATTCCTGGATAAAACTGACAATGAAGGGATGCACTCTACAAATTATCTTTGGAACAAGGAAATAGGAAAGTATAGAAAAATTAGCTGGGCAGGACCAACACAATAAAAATAAAAATGCCTGTATATTTTAGCTTAAAACTCTTAGTGCTAGCAACCAAACCATAGGAAAGGCGTGTTAACTATTTAATATGGGGAAAGAGCACAAAAGCTGGAGAAATAAACAATTTGTGGTCAAGGAAAAAGGTGTGGCCAGCTGAGAATCCCGGGAGTGCTAGATTGGGATGTCAGGCCAGATTCAGCATGCACGCCCTTCTTGGCTTGAAGCAAGCACAAAGATCGATTTAATGGAATCCCCCTGCACAAATAAAAATGCTACACTAGCGTCACTTACCAGAATGTAACACAGCTGGATCCTTGAAATGGTTTTACTTTTTCATTTGAGGATAGATAAAACAGCAAGCCAAAATCAGTTTCACGGAAACACTTTCAACAAAATCTTACTTATCTCGACTTTTCTGAGAAATCAAGAAACACATTTTCAGAAGAAGAAAAAATTGTTAAGTAGAAAATATCCAACAGAGTACATTAACTTCATTAGATTTAGGTTTTCAGAAATCTGAAACTAAAACCTAAACTTTTAGACCAAATCTAAAAGCAGACTATGAGTAGTGGGTGCCATGTTACCTTGGTGGGTACTTATTTGAGAAAGTGGCTAACACTCTTGGGAAAATGATGCTTTGGGCTGATCTCAGTACCATCATGAGACCTGCTGAATACATATCTTTAGACTGTTCTATGGCCTATAAGGCTCTCTTACCCACTGTTCAGATGTATGAAAAATTCCTACCTCCCACACAGAGTGTGAAGTTTCTTAAGACTGTGCTGTTTTGTTATTAACAATTCAGCCTTGGAAACTTGCCAGAGAAATATGCTACAGGATTGCTTTGAACTGAACTATGGAATAGCTTTCCCTCAGACTTTTTGAAATTTGTCAAAATTAGGTGGATTGTTCAACATCCAGCCCAGGAAACATTGGTTATTGGCCAGATCAAGAATACAATATAATATAATAAGTTGGATAGATGAGTGCTGGTGCTTTTACAGACAAAACACAACTAGAAATGCAAAAGATGGAAGGATGAGAAGACTAAGAAAAACACTGAGGTTTAAAGTACATTTTTAAAAAGAGAAGGAAAATGGATAAGATAATTAAAAATAGGCTGTATATGTGTATAGTCATGGGCAGAATAGGGGAATGTGAAGGGAAGTGGGACGAAGGCAGATAAACAATCCATACAATCCATCCAAACAATCCAGGGGCTCCCAGCCCCCTTTTCTCAGAGTAGAGAACTTCAAAGATGCAGCTTGGGCCAGCTGACAGTTTACCTGGTCCACATCTTCAAAGACTTCAAGCCAGGGTGGCCACTTGTGAAACACTAGACAAGAGGACACTGACCTGCATACAATTTTCATAAAATAATTGGCATGTATTTTTGCAAGTTACATTAGAATTTAAATACAAATGCAGTCCTTCTCACCATATAGTGGAAGACTATCAACAGATGACCTGCTGGCTACCTGAGGGCACCTTCAAAACAGAAGACAGTCCTTTGACAGACCTTCAAAGAGACAGATGACCTTTGCAAAGAAGGACACAGAAAAACCCTACTTTAAGCCAGGGAGTAAAAGCAACTATCAAATGTAAACATAATTTGGTTATGAGGCCTCACTTTTAACAGCAACAGAGAGCACCCACACAGTGATGTTTACCTATTCAGATCATTTCAGCAGTTTTATCGCAGTAATATTTACAATCACATCATGCTAACACAGGCTGTTATTAATTCAATACTGCAGGTGGAGGTCAGCATGGAAGCATAGTTCACTCTTAGGTGTTACACCAGTGCTCATTATGACTCAGAGAGTACCTTGCATAGTGGGATATGGCATTCTGTGGAAATTGTCCCATGAACAGTGGAAGACAGTTCAAAAATGCAGAAGTCTTTGAAAGATGTAGAAACAGGAGCTAAAATGGCACAAATGTCCTAATATATAATGAGATCATAGGAACCAGAAAAATGCTTTTTTTTAAAACAGGAGATAGTTGGATCGAGTTTCAATCACTAACACCAGCCAAACTTACCAACTTCAGTCTTTCTGAAAATTGGGAATAAAAGTAATGAGCAGTTTGTTCTGTGTCAGTAATGTGAGTCAAAAGTGTTCTGTAACAGCTAACTCAATCTGAGGAAGTCCAGGAATTTATATGCTGGCTGTGCCCTGTTCACCCGTTACACCCGACTCTGCCTCATTAGTAGCCACAGCTTGTTTTCCTTTTCCTAAGTAGACCTTTACACCCTTCCTCATGAGTAGCCAGGGTGAAACGTTCTGACAAGCAGGTGGGCGCTCTCAGCAACCCACTTGGCCATCTCCATTTGTTCTCTGATGGAGAATCTATAGACAGAGGTGAGCTTGGAACAAGGACAACAACTTAAGTGAGACATCTCTGCCCCGGTTGCCCTAGGTCCACTTTAAAACAGGCTGGTGCCAGGGAAGCAGAGTCCTGCACTGCTGACTGCAGTGAACCCCTCCCTGCTCGTCTTCCCTCCATATCTGCAGCCTCACTCTTTCTTCATTTCTCCAGTTTCCTTGCTCTTCCAGCCTTCTGTTGCACCTGGGAATCTTGAAGCAGCTATTCAGCAGTCATGCAGAGGCTGGAGACAGTGGCTAGATCATCCCCTCTTTGCAAACATGGTGCAAGTGGTAACCTGAAAGCCCCCTGGCATGAAGGCAACACCACCTTCAGCTGTAGCCAATGCTTGCAATTCAATGCAGTTTCCTTTTGAAATAATTCTGCACTGTTGCACCTTGTCACAGATTTCTTATTTTCATTCATTCTTGACAGTTTTGCTGCTTATGAGTATTTAGAATGGTCTAAATAAGGCATTGAAGCCACAGTTCCCTATAACCAATGGATATTTTGCTTACCATGCACACATCCATTTTAATGCTGGTATCTGTGAAACCACTAAGCATTGTTAACTGCACTTTCAAATCCATCTGTTCAGCCCCAGGATCATTCAATTCAATTCAGGTTTCTGTTTCTGCAGTCGACAGCAGGTTCTGTGTGGTGTACTATGTAGCTTGACCCATAACAAGGAAGAAGCCAATGGAAAGCATTGTTAACAGGAAGTCTTTTGTTTTGTTTTATTTTTGCCAGCACACAGGGAGACTTAGGCACCCAGGCACTTACACCCTGCTAGCCAGTAACAAAAGCACAAAGCCGAGAAAATACGGACTGCATATTACAGAGATAAAACCATGGTTTGTAAAAAGTGAACATAAAACAAATGATTACTCGTTTTTGTTTTTGTTTTGCTTGTTTAGCACAATTGTGTGAAGATATTACCTATATCCTACAAGTACATGAAATGAACAACATTTCAGGTTCAGCAGATAGTCTATAGAAGGCTATCAGGAAACCATTTGGTGCAGAATTTTAGTACTGTTGGAGTTCCACAGTAGTTTTCAGGTTCCAGTAGATCTTTCTTTCTTTAGCAAGAGAACAGTTTACACATGACATTGTTTATGACTCTGGCAATGCATCCATGCACTAAAATCATTGTACCAGATTTTTTTTTTTAAATATATTTCTAAAATTTATCACTGTTCCCTTTTGAGCAGAGCAAAACAAGAAGAAACAGACCAAGTCTCTTTCAGTTTGGGAGAAATGAGTCAATTGACCAAGGCCTTCTTCAAGCAAAGCTCTGCAATTAGGGATAGAGGCCAAATATTTTAAAGTTTCAACACACACCCTTCTCATATGATCTGCTGCCAGCAAATTTCAAACATATTTTATATTATTCCACACCTACTACTTTTGGACTCCTGTTTAATGATGAGATAGTTGAACAGCCTCAAGGGACAGTGAATTCCAGACTAGTTTTCCATCCACAATTTTATAAAGTATCAGGAAATCTAGAACAAATAGAAAAGCAATTGGGGAAAAGGGGACAGAATTGACACATGAGAAAAGTCAGCTCTTGCCAAAATTGCTGGTTGCACCTTAGAAGCTGGGTGGAAAATATCTATGCTGTCAAATGTTCATGGGCCTCTTAGACTAAGTTTTCTATGTTTTTCTATACTGAAGCAAAAGTGGATAGGCTCAGCAAAGCTTGTCCTCTGTTAGAGAAGCTGTTAAATATGGACCTTTCTACGCTTGGGTAGATTGATACCTAAGTATATGAGCACAGTTTATCACACTGTCTTGTTCCAGATGAATCAGTCTGCAATTTATAACTTACTGAGCAAACCTAGGCAAGTTTACTCATAGGTAAGTCTCACTGTGTTTAATGGAGGCTAAACCCAGGTAGAGGTGCATGAAATAGCAATCTCCGTTTGACCATCTGCCTATCAAGCATTGGTTTCTCACACACTGGTGATCCCCACACAATTGCCTCTGATGTGTATGGAGCTGATGCTTGTTTGTGCTTAGGGGAGCAGAAAAAACAAAGGCAAAACAAGCAGGCAGGCAGGCAGGCAGGCAGGCAGGCAGGCAGGCGAGCACAACCTCTTCTGATGGGGTAGAGGTGCTTTGGCATCTGGTTTCTTTTCTTTTTAGTCTTTCTTCCCTTTTTTCTTTCTTTCTGCTGTACGTGCCAATTTTGTCAGCTGGTTGCCAGAACTTTTAGAGTAAAAATTGGCAAGTTGTTTTTTATTATCTCCTTTTACATTTACTTACACGTGCTGTACAGGTGCGCACCATATGCAGGCACTAAGAATACGGAGTCAGCCAGAGCTCATGATTTGCAGGCTGCTGTATGAGACGCTACCAGGTACAAGATTGCAGGTGTGTGCCCTCTGCAGCACACAGGCTTTGTTCAGCCCAACTAAGTAGGCAGGATCAGTGTCTGGCAGAGCAACTAGGAATCCAACAGCAGAGGATATTTCACAATGGCTTCTCTGCACAACCTCTTTTGCTTTTGTAATAAGACACAAAAATGGGTGTCTCCTACTGTGTCTGCCAGCACTAGCCATGGACCAAGCAAAAGGCTTGTACTATTGGTTCCATTCCCACTAGAATGCACAGCCTCCATGACAATTTTTTTGCTTGGCTCTGACAGTGGATCCCTTCCATTATCCATAATTTTTGCAACGAAATGTAAAGGAGACATTGATGTAAATTAGTGCATCTGTATAACTGCACAGGACTCCTGAGATTTCTGCAGTGGGAGAACCTCCAAAATGTTATTCATGAATACAAATGATCTCACATGGACATGGCCTGGATGCAGCCCCAGATGTGACCCACATGCTGCTCATGTCATTGGTGTTGTATGGCGCGATTTTACGGACGAGACCAGAGACTGGTTGGAATTATCGAGAGAGATTTATTTTACCTGCAGGGACCACACTCATTAGAATGCGGTCTCGAGCAGAGGGAAGACATTGATTTTATACTCTTTTACACTTATGCTTGGATGACAGCGAACAATAGGGGAACAATAGGGGAACAATAGGGGAGAGCACATTTGCACATTTATCATGCTAAAGGAAGCAAGCGTGGGTACAAGGGCATAACGTCTGCGGTGATGCTGGTAATGCTGGAGCGTAGCCTGCTTTGTTGTCAGCTTTGCGTAGCGTGCACATCCATGTTTGTGTTCTTGTTCTCATGCGAACAGGACACTCTGACCATGCTTTTTACTCGTGATGAGCCATGCCCTGGCTACGTACTTGATCATGAGGGGGGTTACAACATTCCCTACTGGTCTTTTGGGGAGTCGAATCATCAAGTCTGTGGACCGTTAGTGGGCGGAGCTTGTAAACATTACTCTGCCCCAGATGAGACCTGACATGAAATGCCAGCACTTTCGTGGCGTTCATACACTGCTGGACAAGGCGGGTGATCCAACTGAGCAGAAGGGGCCCGACGATAAGAAAAAACAGTAACCCTAAAAGGGGTCCAACAAGGGAAGAGAGCAGACTTGTCAGCCAGGGGGACCAGTTAAAAAGGCGCTGATACCAGTTGGAACCTTCCTGGTGGTGCCTTTCTCGGTCCTTTAGGCGGGCTTTTACTAGGTCTAGACTGTTACGGATGATACCTGAGTGATTTGCATAAAAGCAGCCTTTCTCATCCAAGGCAGCACATAAGCCTCATTGTTTCAGCAAAAGTAAATCTAGTCCTCTCCTGTTTTGAAGGGCTACCTCAGCGAAGGAGTCAAGGGATCGTTCCAAGAACTTGATGGAGCCATGAAGCTCCTGCAAGTCTTTATCCACTTGTTCAGAGAGGTGGAATATATCTTGGCTGCCTTTTATCAAGGCGCCAGCCCTGACTGCTGCTGAGCCTGCGATGCCCAGCCCAGCTAAAAGAGGAGCGAGGAGGGGCATAGCGCGCCGGACGCGCGAATTTGGGGAAGCAGCCCCGGGGGTCATATCTCCGTCGGCAAGAAAAACCTTCGGGAGCACGAGAGTAAGAATACAAAGATCCGACTGAGGAGCTGGTGTAGCCGCAGGACCGGTGGGTTTTAGGAAAAGGGTGGAGGAAATGCACGGGGTGAGGCCTGATCGGCAGGCGAAAAGAGTCCCATTCGGGGCTGCTAGGAGGTAGGGGCGTGCTGTGGGGGTAAGGAGTAAGGTAGCAGCACATCGTGGATCATTGCGGGGCCCATCGGGACCCGTGACACAGGCCCCTTGACCTGAGAACTCCTCTAATGTTATAGAGGGGTGGAGCCCCCACGGGCAGGCACTCCAGTAGTTTTCCGAGTAGGAGATCTTAGCAAGGGCAGAAAAAGACACATTTACTCCCACTCCCATGTAAAAAGGCGGCTGAGGACTCAGGCATAACCAACAGGTCTCGGTAATGTTTGGATTGGTCCTGTTGAGGACTTCAAAAACTGCGGGTACTAGTGTAAATGAGCGGCTGGATGAGGGTCGGCCAGCAGCCCGGACCGGAGCACGCTGTGTGTGAGCGTCAGGGATGCGTTGAGTAGGGATCTGAGGGCGGGGGAGGGCCTGGTTAGGTCCCACCAGGCCCCAGGGTCGTGAGATAACCCGTTTCTGCACCGTGAAAAGTATGCCCGGATCAGGACCGTACAGATTCAAGCGCAGCCCCCAGATTTTATGTTTTATCCAAGAATCCTCCCTGCCTCGTTTTATCTTGATGCTCAGGGGGTTATGTTTGCCGGTCCTCGCTTGGCCGGCATGCATCCTTCTTACCGCGAGCCAAGAATCCTTATCTTGGCCTTCCAACCAGGTAGAGAAAGTTTCGCAACCCCATCGGGCTCAGTAGAAGTTGGGCGCGCCACCGCACGCGGGGCTCCCATCCGATGGACAGCCATAATATTGCTCCTGCGATAGTTTCTTTGCTAAGGTATCAGTTTTACACCCATGACCCCAGAACAGGCATTCCCCCCCTATTGTGTCCACCGAGAGGAGGCCCGGGTTGGTCCACCTGGGCAGAAAGAGTTGGCAGAGATCTATGCAGAAGTCCGGGGAGGCATCGTGGGTGTGAGTCAGGATGGTTGCTACTGGCGGGGAGACCTGCCAATCAGTCCGCAATGTCCATTCCATGGTAAGTAGCTGGTGTGGGTTTGGCCGAGGACAGCCTATTGGGCGGGCGAGAAGAATCAGGAAGGCTGCCCAGAAGGGACCCTTTTCAACTTGACCCTCAGAGGGTTTCCGGTTTGGTGCACCGTCCATTTTTCCGAGAGGACTGGCGAAGCAGGCTTTTTCTGTGTCACGTGGATCCAGTGGGGTTTTTCGGCCAGTCTTACCACCGTGGGAGTGGAGAGGATCACCTGGAAGGGTCCTAGCCACCGGGCACCTAGTGTAACAGGGTGAAAGTTCTTTAGCCAGACCCAATCTCCTGGGTTTACGCGTGGGGGAGGGTCGGCCGTGGGCTCCGGAGCCTTGGTAGTCCCGCCCATGTTGGACTGAACCTGGCAGCGGATATCGTATCGGATGCGATCGAGGGCCTGCAAGGACTCAAGCAAGTTGCGGTTAGACAACTCGGCGCGCGTTTCCTCCGCCAGGCGGGGGAGCAGGGGGGGCAGTTGCCCGAATATAATTTCAAAGGGTGTGAAACCGTTCCTATAAGGGGAACATCGCGTGCGTAGGAGGGCAAACGGAAGGAGGTCTGTCCAGGGGCCGCCAACTTCAAGAGTGTATTTTGTTAAGGTTTCTTTTAATGTTCTGTTCATCCTCTCTACCTGTCCTGAGCTCTGTGGTCTATACACACAATGCAGCTTCCAATCAATTCCTAGAGCTTTAGCTACCAATTTGGAAGTTTGGGCAATGAACGCCGGACCATTATCTGAACCCAGAGCTAGGGGTACGCCAAATTTGGGTAAAATTTGATGCAGGAGAGTCCAGGCAACAGTCAAGGCTGTCTCTCCCTTTGTAGGGAACGCTTCGACCCACCCGGAATGGGTGTCGATGAAGACCAGTAAATAGCGATACCTACCTTGGGTAGGTTTTACCTCAGTAAAGTCTATTTCCCAGTGTTCTCCTGGCTGGGATCCGCGATGGCGAACGCCCGGGGTGATAGAGGGCCGGCTAGGACCAGCATTAACTCTCGCACAGGAGGCACACCCGGAGGTTATGGAATCGGCCAGAGTCGATAGTCCGGGCAGGTAGAAATGGGGTCTGAATAGCTGACAGAGTCAGGCCATTCCCAAGTGTGTGGCTCGATGGGTCTGGAGAAGAAGATCCCGCCCCAATGCTTGGGGAAGGAAGATCCTTCCATCGGGATGTTTCAACCATCCCGCCTCAGTCTCCGAGCACTGCAACTTCCTGCCCAGCTCGATATCCTCCTTCGAGTAGTTTGGTCGGTCCGGGAGGGCCCGTGCCGGCATCTGGACCGAGAGAATTTCGAGAGCCCCTACTGGTCTCATGGCAGCCTCCTTTGCGGTTCTATCCGCAAAGTTATTTCCCCGCGAGACCGCCGAGCCATCCCGTTGATGCCCAGGGCAATGAATTATAGCTATTCGTTCAGGCAGCCAAAGGGCTTCTAGGAGGGACATAATTTCATTTGCATTCTTGATGTCCTTCCCTCCAGAGGTTAACAGCCCTCGCTCCTGATATAGTGCTCCATGGATATGAGCCGTGGTGAAAGCGTATCGGCTGTCCGTATAAATGTTGAGAGGTTTTTCCTTCCCCCACCGAAGAGCTTGTGTCAGGGCGACAAGTTCTGCCTTTTGTGCTGATGTGCCATGCCCCAGAGCCTGTGCTCAGAACTGGTGACTACCGCTGCTCCCGCATACCGAATCCCATCTTTGACGAAACTGCTCCCATCTGTAAACAAATTGAGGGCTGGCTGTCCTAGCGGAACGTCCGTCAGGTCTGGTCTGGTGCCGGTCAGGGAGTCGAGGATTTCAGCACAATCGTGTGGGACTCTCGGGTTGATCGTCTGGCAGTAGGGTCGCTGGATTAAGGACCGCTGCTTTGGAAAAGGTGACCCGCGGGGGTCTAATAAAAGTACCTGGTACTGAGTCACTCGGGCGTTGGAGATCCACCGATCTGGAGGGCTGCGGAGGAGGGTTTCCACGGCGTGCGCCCCAGTGACTTGGAGGTCCTGGCCCAGGGTCAGTTTCTTAGCCTCTTTCACCAGGACCGCTGTCGCGGCGATGGCCCTCATGCAAGTGGGCCACTCCACCGCCACTGGGTCTCGTCGTTTTGATAAATATGCAACCGGCTGTCTCCATGGCCCCAAAAGTCTGGGTTAAAACTCCCTTCGCTATACCTCGAGCCTCGGCCACGAAGAGTTGGAAGGGTTTCTTAAGGTCGGGTAGGGCTAGAGCAGGGGCCGTGGTAATAGCCTTTTTAAGAGCCTG
>NW_025335268.1:80205792-80222016 GCF_004798865.1 Varanus komodoensis
GCCTTTTTAAGAGCCTGAAATGCTGATTGCTCAATCTCAGTCCACATAAGGGAGTCACCTTTTCCTCCCGTGCTGGTATAGAGGGGTTTCGCTATCTCGGCAAAGCCGGGGATCCACAGCTGGCAGTATCCTACCATGCCCAAGAATTCTCTGACTTGCCGTTTGGTCGAAGGCATGGGAATATTCTGGATTGCTCGGACTCGGCTGGCCGACAGTGTCCGTTTTCCCCCGCTTAGATCGTATCCCAAATAGGTCACCTTCTGACTATAGATCTGTGCCTTCTTTATCGAAACTCGATACCCCATGGAGTCCAGAGCGGCCAGGAGGTCTTGAGTCGCCTGCAGGCACGCCGGCGCGGATTCCGCCGCCAAGAGCAAGTCATCCACATACTGCAAAAGGGTAACCTCGGGATGGGTTTCCCGGAAAGGAAAAAGGTCCTTACTCAGCGCTTTGTCAAAAAGGGTAGGGGAGTTCTTGAACATCTGCGGCAGCCGGGTCCACGTAAGTTGGCCCGAGAAACCTTGGTCCGGATCTGTCCATTCAAAAGCGAAAAGGGGCTGGCTCACCGGAGCCAGCGGTATACAAAAGAAAGCGTCTTTTAAGTCCAAGACCGAGTACCACTCCCGGTCTGGTGGCAGCTGACTGAGTAGTGTATAAGGGTTTGGCACAGTTGGGTGGACAGTCTCTACTCGGGTGTTTACCTCACGCAAGTCCTGAACTGGCCGGTAGTCTTCGGTTCTGGGCTTTTTAATGGGTAACAGCGGGGTGTTCCATGGCGACCTGCAGGGCACTAAAATTCCTGCTTCTAACAGTCTCTGTATATGCTTACGTATTCCTGATTTCGCCCTGGCTGGGATGGGGTATTGGGGCTTCCGAAACGGGGTGGCCGAACTGTTAACCTGTACTACGACGGGTGTCTGATGAGTTGCCAGTCCCGGGGGGTTATTTTCGGCCCATACTCCCGGAATCTCTTTTTGGAGCTCCTTTAAAACCTCCGAGGGGCTTTCTGGCACCTGACTTTCGAAGAAGAGATACTCATCTTGCAAGGGCACCGTTAGCAGAAGGGCAGCAGGCTGTGGAAAGCCCAGGCTGAGGTAGGTGCCGTCCTCTTGGAATGACACCGAGGCTCGTAATTTTCTTAAGAGATCTCGTCCCAGGAGGGGGAAGGGACATTCGGGGATTACCAAGAAGGAATGGGTTATAGTCCCTTTTCCTAGATCAGTCACATGAGCTGAAGTCCGGGGATACGCCCTGGGTTGCCCCGTTGCCTCTATGATCTGAGTCTTTTCTTCAGTAAGGTGGCCGACCCCCTCCTGGAGAACTGAGTGGGCTGCCCCGGTATCTACCAGGAAGGTGGTCGGGCGGCCACCCACAGTCAAGGTTACCAAGGGCTCTTGGGGGCCCAAGTTGACAGAGCCCTGGCCCCTTCAGTCTTCCTCAAGAGTGAGGAGGCTGTTTCCCTGTGGGTTCACTCTCTTTTTACGGGGATACTCGTTTTTCCAGTGGCCCATCCCCTTGCAATAGGCGCATTGGTCTTTTTCTATGTGAGGGCGACCCCCATTCCTTCGTGGAGTCCCTCGATTCCTGTCGCTAGTTTCCTGCATGGTTGCTAAGACGACTTTGGTTAATTTCTTTGTGCCCTCAACTTCTGGGTCCTCACGATTATTAAAAACCTTCTGAGCTATCTCGACTAGTTCACTGAGATTCTTTCCCTCAAAACCGTCTAGCTTTTGAATCTTTTTTCTAATATCTGGGGCCGACTGTGTGACAAAGGCTATGTTAATTGCCCTTGCGTTCTTGGGCACCCAAGTGTCTATAGGTGTGTATTGCCTATATGCCTCAAGTAGGCGTTCCAAGAAAGCGGCGGGGGATTCCTGGGGGCCCTGAACTACCTCGCTTACTTTAGACAAATTGGTGGGTTTCCGCGCTGCACCGCGGAGACCCTGCAGAAGAAATTGGCGGTACCTGATCAGCGCTCCTTCCCCAGCGACCGTATTTGGATCCCAGTTGGGCCGTTGGGCTGGGAGGCTCGATTCCAGAATAACCGGGTCAGTGGTGGGTTGATCGCCTGCACCCAGAATCTGCTTCCGAGCCTCGAGGTGAATCCAGTCGTGCTCCTTGGAAGCAAAGCGAACTTGCAAGAGCTGCTGGCAGTCATCCCAAGTAGGGCGATGCATGCGAAAAATTGTTTCTAGCAACGAGATCAAACCTTGTGGTTTTTCAGAGAAGGGAGGATTCTGTAGCTTCCAATTATACAGATCACTTGTGGAAAAAGGGACATAAACCATAAACAGACGGTCCACCCCCTGCATGGGGGCTAGCTCCCGGAGGGGCAACAGAGTGGAGGGCTCAGGGCCGGGATCGGGGGAGGACGGCGACACGCTGGGGCTAGAGGACTTTGGAAGAACAGGTGGACGGGGACCGTACAGGAGTCCACTCCACGTTCGGGACGGACTGGGGGAAGTGTGGGGCTGGCTCCTGGAAGCCTGGGAATTCGGGGCATAAGGAGGTGGTCGAGTCCATGTGTACAGAGCGTCCTCCGGCCCCGTCTGAACATCCGTGAGGATGTGGGGCTTTGTGGATGGGGTGAGGGGCGATCTGTCTCCGCCCTTTTTAACCATAAGGAGGGACGGACACCAGGATCCTGGGAGTTTCCGTTGACACTGTTTAATGTAACTAGGTTTTGTTTTGGCGATGTCCAGCCACGTTTCTATATATGGAATCTGATCTGGGTGTCTGGGATTCCCAAGGATCACAGCCTCCACATTCCTAATCAGGATTAAATCAAAAGAGCCCTCTGAGGGCCATCCCACATCAAAGGAGGTCCACTCTAATTCGCAAAGGGTCCGGAGGGTCCCTGGCTTAACAGAGACCCCGAATCCGGAAGCCCTCTCAAAGAAATCAGAAAAGTTATTCAGAAGACATTGCAAAGGGGTGGTCGGGACGGACTGGCCCTGCCCCATTTTCCCGACCTGTAAAAAAAAAAAGGTTACTCAAGACAGACAACAAGAGAGACGATGGACAATCTAAACAGACGTACAACCTAGACAGGAACTGAGGCCGGAAGCGACGTCTCGCCTCAGACCGGAAAGTAGCCTTTACGCTGCGTCCAGCAGGCTTTCCTTTCCAAAACCAGATCTGCAGATACTAACAAATGGTGGGTAACCGCCGTGTGCACTTACCGGTAATTCCTCTCTCGGCTAGTCAGACGTCCCACCGAACCGGGGTAGAGGCATAAGATGCCTACGGGCCCGTCCCTGGTATCGGGGGGAGGCTAGACCGGTAGTCTCAAGATCTCGCTGGGGCCTCCAAATGTTGTATGGCACGATTTTACGGACAAGACCAGAGACTGGTTGGAATTATCGAGAGAGATTTATTTACCTGCCGGCAGGGACCATCACTCATTAGAGTGCGGTGGTGAGCAGATCGAAGGCAGGATTTTTATACTCTTCCATACTTATGCTTGGATGACAGCGAACAATAGGGGAACAATAGGGGAACAATAGGGGAGAGCACATTTGCACATTTATCATGCTAAAGGAAGCAAGCATGGGTACAAGGGCATAACGTCTGCGGTGATGCTGGTAATGCTGGAGCGTAGCCTGCTTTGTTGTCAGCTTTGCGTAGCGTGCACATCCGTGTTCGTGTCCTTGTTCTCATACGAACAGGACACTCTGACCATGCTTTTTACTCGTGATGAGCCATGCCCTGGCTACGTGCTACTCGTGATGAGCCATGCCCTGGCTACGTACTTGATCATGAGGGGGGTTACAACAATTGGGATACATGAATGGGCTCCATCACTGGCCAGAAACCAAAGAGTTGTGCATGCACACTCCAATTTTACTTGGAGAAATGATAGGAAAAATATGTAAGCGCATTCCTATTTTTATTGTGGAGGTGGGAATTCAAGGGAATGCACGTACTGAATTCAAGGGAATGTACATGCACATTCCAGTTTGAAGGGGCAGAAATCTCTTCCTTAGAAGCTTCCTTCCTAGAACACATTCATAAATTCTCCTGTGCAAGCATCAATTTATTTACAAGCCTGATATATGCACATTTCAACTGCATTTGTACCTGTTAAGGATGCTCACTGAAGGCAGCGAGATTTCAATAGAACATGCAAAATCAGCAAAACCAAGAATAGGCTATTTTCAGAACCACTAAAGCAGAAGGGAACCAGGGGAGCAGGGAAATAGTTATCCTTTTTGAGACTGAAACTTAGAAATAAATTTAGCTCCTACCACCAAGCGTATTTACGATTTAGCATAAACAATAAAGAATGCTATCATATAGCATTTGAAACAATTGCTCTCATGATGATTTCCCTGTTGTTGCTGTTTTTTGCCCAGAGTGGGCCAATTTAATCATTAAAAAACAGTTGCAAAATTTATTGTACATATCTGAATAACAACAGTGGCTAGATATCACCTTGGAAACAGATCTTTTCCAGCCATTTCTTGTAGTTTGAAAACAGTGCTGTAAACAGCACAGTCCCTATTTCCGTCATTATATACAGGATGACCTCTGAGAATAAAACTGTGACCCATCCTGGAATTTCTACATTATTTGGACTCCTCACACCTCCTTTAACTAAAGTGATCAGGACAGTGTTTGCTCCACCAGCAAAAGCAGGAACTTTACATTCTTTAGACTGAAGAGGTTGTAGTGGCCTCTAGTGGTAATTCTCTTGTTTCCACTAGCTTTTAACATAAAAGAATAAAATAAGATCATTTGGGAGGAATATTTCCATTAAACAGAGAAAGTTGTGTGAGTGCCCAAGCTTTTAGCTTTTATATTCCAAACTGAATCCCAGGATTTCAATTTGTAAGTGACATGCAATGAGTCCCCCTCCCCTGCATTTATGTAGTTGTATCTTTAATGTAATTAATTTTACAAGTGTTTCCTGTACTAAAAGGGTACAGATAAATGCTAAAATGGATAAAGTATACTTCACAATGGAAGCTGTATTATGTCCAATGTACTCAATGTTATTAGTTTATAGCCACTGAATAGTTTTTTTTTCTCTGAGTATTTAGAAGATTGCATAGATTGAACTCTGCTGCACATTTGTGCTAATAGTCCTTTCTTTCAGGACGCTGGTGCCACTTTTACAGATATGAATGTTCTACCTAAATGTGTAGTGCTTGGCACAATGGCACTGAGGGCTCATGGAAAGCAACTGTAGCAGCTCCTTTAGGATGCAATGCTATGACAATGGCTGTATGCCGCCCATCTCGGAGGTTCATGATCATCTAGAGCGAAGTGCAAGAAGCAAAAGATGCAATCTTCACTTCCCCCAGCTCCCATCCTGCGTTTACCAGATGGGCTTTTATACATGTCTAGCTGGAATGTTTCATAAGTGCAGATATGAGGCTGTAAAAGATTTCAGCATTGCTTCAGTCCTGGCATCTCCAGAATTGCTAGCAGAGTAATATCACTAATGCTTCTATGAACCATATATTTTGGCAATACCCAGTAGTTGTGTCTTTTTTGAAGGAGGTTATTACACAGATGAAATTTGTGCTGCAACACTGTTATATACGCTGTTTTGAATTATTTACTCCATCATGGAAATTAACAAATGGAAGGGAAAATAGATGTCCTTCCTCCTTTTGACTGCAGGAAGACTGATATTACAAATTTGGAAGGTTAAACACTTGTCTCCTACAATGCAATGGATTAAAGATCTTATGGTGTTTTTGATACATAAACAGCTGGTACAAAGACACTATCTTCAAAAGGATACTTCCTTTTTTGCTTTTGTTGAAGCTTATATATGATTACTACAAAGGTTTGTGTATTTTGTCCAAATCTATATACTTATATTTTTAAAAATTGAGAATCCCCCCAGCTATCCATGGGTACCACATTGGTAACCACTTTGTGAATTCTATTGGTGGTGCTTGTAGGTATTGTGTTAGAGGTGCATGGGACAGGTTCACATGTCACAGGAAACCATGCCATGCAGTTTCTGTGGCATGCCAGTGTTTGGCCAAACTGGCTGGTAAGACAATCATGCACTTCAGAGTGCAATGCAGTTTCTGTGCTACCCATTCTGTCGTCCTGGCCTCATTATACACCCCAGCAAAGCATATGCTGTTTGCAAGTTGAGAGTAGTAGAGTTTGAAGGCTAGAAGTGGCTACTTCTGTGGCCAATCTTGCCAGAGGACTCTATAGTGTTTTTATATTAACAATGGTAAAATGACAATCTGGGAACTTCTCCCAAGCTTACTACACTGAACCATTAGAGAGAGAGAGAGAGAGAGAGAGAGAGAGAGAGAGAGAGAGAGAGAGATTCCAAGTGAACTTGTTCAGATGCTGCTTCTATATATGGAGGAACATCAGGAAGCCAACTGGAGGTTTTTTTTTTTTTTTTTTAAGGACAGGTAGTACATAAATAAAAACTAGAAATAATTAGAAAGATTCTGATCTCCTGTATCATATGTAAATCTGTGTTATGGTGGAAACATTTTATTTGTCTGTGCATGGTGGTTAAACTAACATCTGAACTGACCTTATGTCTTCTGTTGGTAGGAAAAGCATAGTGCCATACTAATCAAAATAATTCACTTTTCCTTGAATAATAGATAAGAATGGTGCTTTAACACACCAGATTGGCACTACATGGAAATTCCTTTCCCTATTTCTCATCTAATTCCTGCAGTTTATGTGGACCTCTGTGTGTAATTCCCTGTCTTGCCACTTTGGATTCTTCAGCCAGTGGAAGAAGGGAGTGTGGGTTTCCCATGCTTCATCCAGTGGAGTCCCCAGTGTCATTTGCCATGTTGTTCCAAGGGTTACCCAACTCTGCAGAACAAGCTTTCAGGAGCGATAATGGAGCAGCAGTGAAAATGGCCTCCTTAGCCATTCTGCCAGCAGAAATGCTCCAGAGTTCAGGCTCCTTCAGTATAGTGCTAGTTCCAGGTACCAGCGGGCTCTTGGACAAGACATAGGTCCCCTTCCTCAATGACTTTACCTTTGCCCCCGTTGTCACCTGCTTTGCTCTTCCTTTTCTCATCATTGCTACCACTAGTGTGACAAGGAGAGACCCAGTGAGCAAATAAACAGTGCCGTCTACTGCTTCTCATCACCGCCACCCAGGTGAACAAGGAGGTGATTACAGTACAAATGAGGAGTAATTCCAGAGGAGGCTTCTTTTCAGTGCACATCTGGTTGAGGGTGGGCCCCAGAAGGCAGTTCCTGGAGACGACACATGGGTTTTCAAATGTAAACAGAATGAATTAGTACAAATAGTTATCAATAGAAATGTATTTTTATTACAAATGGCATTGTATGTTTGAGAAAAGGTTCATTTCATTCTCATACAAAAAGTAATGACCAAAAGATTGCTGAATGTTCCTTAGTCACCATACTCTATTGGAATAGCAGTGAGTGGCTGTATCTTCACTAATGTATGGATGAGTCTAAGTCTCCTTCCTTCCTCTACTCTGTCTTTGTGCATTAAACTTCCATGATGACCTTCATTTGGAAAGAACTTCAGTGTAAAAATCTTTCATGTTAGCGTACATGGACATTTTCCATCACCACTGAAACATCTCATTAGAGACTGACAAACTACAAGCCATTACAATAAAGGCAACAAATTGGTCAGGGTGCGGAAGAATTTATTCATGTTGACTATATAAAATTGGACTAAATCAAAAATTAAATGGGGCCTATTAATGCTACACAGAGATCTAATTGAATATAATTGCACTGCAATAATGGAAAGGCAAAACTGCACACCACACAAGCATATCTTCAAATTTAATACAGATGTCAAGACTCAGAAAAAACAGGAACTCTGTGGGTGTACTATCAAAATAAATTACAGTTTATTTGCATACAGGATATATGCATGTAGGTATCCCATAATAAATTACAGTTTAATCTCATAGAGAATACATGCATGTAAGTAGCCAAAATAAACTACAAAGAACGCACAAGATGCTTCAATAAAGTTCCTCTCAGTTAGTCAGTTGTGGGAGTCACATAATGCTTGAAACTCTGAATAGAAAAGACAGGAGAAAAAAGGATTCGGAGCAGACAAATATCTGCATATGAAAAACCTGAGAATGAGGAAACTGGACAGGCAACATTGTTGCTTCCTTAACAAGGTGTTAGTGTTGCCAGTCCAACATTGTGTCCTTAACAGATTGGATGCCAATCTTGTCAGTTTCAGGCTTACTGCAGGACAGAGCTTTGGTTCAGTCAGAACCAACACAGGGATACAGTAGAAATGGGAAGCTCCCAAAACCAGGACTCTCAGAATGTTGGATGTTGAGGGACTTTCTTCCTTTTAAAGGATCATGCCCTTAACTGTGAGGGAATATTATTCCCCACCCACCCTCAGTTATTTGTTCTTTTGCCTGCCTTTTGCTGCTTTTCCAGTTAGGGCTTCTTCCTCTTTCCAGCCAGTCAGGGATCACAGTGTGACCATGAAGATTCCATAGGCAAACAGAGGACTGTGCTTCTACCCCTTTTCAAATATTTACTAAAGTATTTCTGAAGGAGTGTGTGCACTTTTTAATTATTGGTGAAACATTTTCTTCACAACATTGGTGAAATCTTTTCCTCACTCACTGCTTTTGACTAAGATTGACTTGCAAGTCCATCTGCTTAATGAGCCGAGGACTACATACCCTTCAGCAAAGTGCCACATGGGTGCTTCAGTCTGGAGGAAGTGCTCAGCATGACTTCCTCTCCTAAGAACTTGACAGTAGTCCTATTCAGACCCCATTATAAAGAAGGGTGGGGCATTCAAGCTTGGTGTCCGCTGGAAATATGATGGTCTAGATGGAAGATGGTGCAGCATTCTGCTCTTTTCCTTTTGCTCCCTTCCAAATAATGACTAAAATGGGCTAATGACCTGATTTGAGGTGTAATGTAGTAATATTATGTAATCTTCATATGAACATGGACTAGTGTAATAATTTAATCTGTAACATTTTCTTCCAACTCATGATCACAATTATGCTTCTTATGTGCTATTTATGCAAGTATCTGCCTTCTCTTCTGTTTGATTTTATTTGTGCTGGATGCAATGTGATATGCTGCGCTATTTTATTTTAGTGGACCGACATGATTGTATTGTATTTTGTTTCAAACAGTATTGTAAGACACCTTAGTGCTTCATATTGGAATAGGGAAAGTGTGTAAACTTTCATAAGTAAGCATGTATGAAGGCATAATGCTAGGAATGGCACTTAAACTGCTTTGTCATACAGCCGATCTCCACATTCCTCCTTTTCTAAAGTTTTAATGATCAACTAAATAGCAGACATTAAGCACAGTAGAATCGCATAGATTTGAACAGGAAAGAGTACAGCTTGTGTTTAACTTTACCATTGAAAACACTTGGTTATAGCTTGATTCTATTGAACTGTTTTTGGAAGCAAGCATAATTCCTTCCAGTGGGAACCCATTCACAAGAAAAGAGGCTTCATACTGTAGTCTTAAATGTTTCAAACTGTAGCTGTTTGCTTGCTTGAATGCAGACAGGCAGCTTTAGAAGCACCACCACATATTTTTCGTCAAGAAGGAAAAGCAAAATACCAAGAGAAAAGGGTGTGTGTGTGTGTTAGTGCAATCTGTGTGTTTCCACGCAAGTATTAAGGTAAAGTTGCCATTAATTCATTTAAGGTCACAAGCCATGAAAGACACATGAACTGAACACTTTGCTAATTTCAAGAAGATAGGAAGGAATAATCTACAGTCATCATGGAAACGAAACAAACCTTTGTGCAAGATTGAAAGGAGACATGACTTCACATTGTGCTGAGGTTGTGTATGGAGCTCATATCAGCAGCACTTACTCCATCACAGAGCTTGATAGCAGGGTCATCCAAAACCTGTAAATGGTATGATGTGGGATCATTTTAATTTTGGGGGGAGGGGGGACCTTATAGAACCTGCTTAAATGATGGCTTGCCAGTAGCCAAATATATCTGGAATAGTAATCAAGAAGTAAAAATGCTATGAATGAAGCTCCTAATCTTAATGACAAGCATAAAGTAGCTTTGTCTGTTGAATGGCTTCATTCTTTGGTACTGTAATAGTGGGGCTACATCATCATGCAAAGCATAAGAATGGAAGAAAAATTAAACTTTATTGTCTGGCTATTTAACTGCATTCGGGAGCTTGTACAACTGACTGAAAAATCTTTCACTGTTATGCCTTGAAAATTAGAATGTAGAAAGATTCTCTGAATGATCCAAGGTACTGTTGGGCACAGAAATAAAGAGCTCAGTGTCCTTCAGCCTACTTCATGCCTTTTCTTTTCTCCTCGTTGCTTTTCTTTACTTTTTTGCTATTTATTAATTCTTTTTTGTTCAACTGTTTCATTTGCATTGAAAGAAAGGGATGATATGAAGAGCACTTGGAAAACCTGGGAAAAAGGAGACCAAGAGAAAAGTGCTGGAGTGATGCTCATTTTATGCACTGTAGTGAAAAACAGGAAAACCTAATCAGCCATTAACAACAACAACACTGAAAAAATAAGGTGTGGAGAACAGAATTGTTTAGTGTTTTCAGAGTCTGAATTTAGCTAATGATCCTTCACAACCTAAAAATGTATCAACACTGGTATTTTGCAAAGCTACTAATCCCACACCCTGTATTCTTATTTTTGGAAGAAAGTAATGCTACAAAATTTGCCTCCCCATTCACTCATGAAAGATATCGCAATTTTCCAATTTGATGCTGAGGCTTTGAATTCAGCAGAATATGCAATAGAAG
The DNA here is from genome assembly GCF_004798865.1 of Varanus komodoensis. Taxonomy (NCBI): domain Eukaryota; kingdom Metazoa; phylum Chordata; class Lepidosauria; order Squamata; family Varanidae; genus Varanus; species Varanus komodoensis. The sequence goes on from NW_025335268.1 coordinate 80,216,536, forward strand.
TAGATAGATAGGAAAGTGTTTAGTAATACACCAAGTCTGCTGTTTGAGTTGGCCTCTAATAATGAAAAATGCTTGCAGTCTTAATTGCTGTCATTCTGGCAGCAATTCCACTGAAATTAATGATATAGCCACCCATTTTCAAAGATGCACAGAGTCAGAACCTGAGGACTCATCTTGCATATTTGAAAGGCTGTTCCACAGAGGGGGGTCAGGACATATGCAGTTGTGCTAGTGCAAACATCATTTTTTTTTAAAAATAAAAGATATATTTTTAGAAATATTTACAAAAATTCAGGGGAAGAATTTTTAAAAATACCTTTCAATCTACCTAGTTGGACAAAGACAAAGTCTGGGAACGTCACCGACTTAAGATGACTGATATGAACTATGGTAGTAGTATATTGTGTCAAAGTATTTATTAATCCAACTGGAGTTTTATGACAGACAACCTTCAATTAATTTCCAATTTTTAAAATCTATGTATTTATTAAATGGAGCTGGTGTTTGACTATAATAAAGTTTTTGTCTACTACCTTGCAACCAGAGACAGCCCTTCCAAGGCACTTGTGAGGCAATTTGAAGGCACTGCCTACAACTGTTCAGGAAGGAATCATGACAGCTGTCTGACTTATGGCTTTTTTTATTTTATTTTTATTTTATTAAAACATTTCTATGCCGCCCCTTGCCGAGGCCTCGGGGCGGCTTACAACATCATGATACAACATCATGATTTTATGATCCACAGAAAAAAAGATTAGAGGGAACAGAAGTTCTGATGAACCCCAAATCTTGCAATTGTTGCTGATGCCTGGGGAACCAGTGCCAGCTGCCCCAAGTGCCTCTTGGTCACTTTTAGGTTGGCTGTAACAAGTGGGTGCTAATCACCCTTGGCAAGAAATATTTGCTGTTCTTGCCAAATGAATTGGCAGCTGATGGCAGTCACGATAGTGTTGGTTGACACAATAACCTACTGAGGCTACAGCAAAGCTTAAACCGACTGCTAGGTTCTCAGGGTAGCCTGTTTCCTTCAAGCAAGCCATGGTGCGGGGACTAGCTTGGTTTTCTATGACATAACAGCACATATAGGTAACAACCCACCATGAACTCCATCATAGTCTGAATTCCTTTGCAAATAAAATTCCATGACTTAAGTAGTGTGACATCACTATCTTGAACACCCTGTTAAAGTGCCACAGGTGGCAGGCCTCTAGCTACAGAAATAAGGTTGCAATCTTATTCTTACCTGGAGGTAGATTCACTTATCTGAGGTCCAGTCAATAGTTGAAAACAAATAATAATGTAGGATTGCTGAAATGAAGGAGGTGGAGAGTTAATTATTAGTAGGATGAGAGATGATGGGAGCTTCATGTAAGGGAATGATCTATTTAGATTTCAAATTAAAAAGGGATTCTTCCTATGTGATAAAGTTCTTAACCTCCACTTCAAATCTCATTTGCAGTTTAAATGAATTGATTTCTTCCAATACTGCAGTTAAAGGGAGCTCTGGATATGGAACTGATAACATCTTCTTCACTAACAGCCTTTGCAGAATAGGAAGGCTATGCGTGACTCCAGATAGTATCAGTTCTAGTGGATTATCCACAACCCTGGTGACCTAGATTATAGTCCAGGCAAATTAATGGGAACAATACATATCATTAAAAAATACATCCTTTGCTTATACTGCCTTTCTTTCTTTAAATGGCTTTCTTACTTAAATTGTTTTAACTGCTCAAGGCTGAGTTACAGAGCGATTCCTTTCAGATATTCAAATTTCAAGCCTCAGGTAGCTGGTCAGTGCAAAAAAGAAAAAAAAAAACCTGTGTTTAAAACCCACATATTTGCTACTCTAGTGAGCACAAGCCTATTTTCCTGTCATATTTGGAAGGTAAAGTGAAACAAATTGAGAAAGCAATCCAGACACCATCTGAGAGCCAATAGAGTATTTTGGATGTCCAGAGCCAGATCAGAGAAAATGCTCCAGCATCACAATTTGGAACCAGAGTTTGGCACCTCATCTTCTCACACGGTTGACATGGACAGAAATTCACAGGGTACTGTCTGAGATTGAAAAAGTGATGGAGGAGGAGGAGGGGGTGGGAATGGGAAAACACTGGAGAGGTCAGGGTATGAATTATTAGGCTTCCCCAGCCTCCTTCTATTCCTCTTTGAAAGGCTGCTGCTAGTTGGAACAAAAGCCTACCGAGCAAAAATGCAACATGGGATGATGAGAAGCTGAAAATAGGCTCTACCACCCCTGCCCTGCATATGACGAACGTAAGTCTATGAGTTTGGGGGTCACACAGTCATCACAATAGGACTGTACCTTTGCATGCACTAATAAGTAGCAAGTTGCACTTTGGCTGAGTTCTCATGATAGGGCAAACAACCTTGCAATACTTTCATGGTGTACAGCTTTTTCCCAGAATTTAACAATCTGATGAGCATTTAATTATTTTGGACATGCAGTTTCCTGCACTGCTCCATGCATGTATTTTCATGCTGTCTGCTTATTTCTAAACATAAACAGGGATATCACTCAGTCAATGGAATAAAGCAAGCATGGACACATCTGTCGTTAGGAAGCTGAGAGGCAATAGAGTTTAAAGGCTAGCAACAACCATTTCCATAGTTCCTCTTGCCAGGAAACTGTATATTTGCATACCAATAATGGTAAAATGGTGATCCTAGGTTCAGATGACTGGAAAAACTGTAGTGATGCATGGAAACTTTCGAACAGACCATTGAATTTCTCCATGGTTTCAGAAATCTAATCCTACTATGCAGGGACTCAGGAACTGAGTCAGATGACACAACAGATCCACGGTAGTAAGACTTCCCCATGGCTTCATGTGTCTTGTGAACCAACCTACTGAATGAAAGCATTTATTTCCAAGGAGGCTTTTAAAGCTACAATCCTGTGTACACTTGCTTGAGAGTAAACTCCACTGAATGCAGCAAAACTTACTGCTGAGTAAACTGACATTGGATTGCACTGGAAAAAATAAGTCCTATCCATGGGAATATAACAACGTTACTGAAACTTGTTAACAGCAAAAAATGGCATAACAGAGCAATAAATGATCTGAGATCACAACTTTAAGAATTTCTGAGCAACTGCATTAGGATAATCTGGTTCTTTTAAATGGATTTATAGTAATGTGGAAGGAACCATGCTTTATGTACAATATACCCAATGTTACCAGCTTGCATTCTACATCTGTTTCTTTTCAAAGTTCTTCATATGCTGTATCCTCCATTTAGGGACAACAGCAGAGGATGTGGGTCTGTGTCTTTTAATTTAGCAGTACATGACAAAAATCAGCTGATGAAACTTTTTATGGCATGGAGATAAGCATGATCAGCTGGTAAAATCTACCACAGGTTGCTTTTAAGGAGGTGAAAACATAGCTCAATCAGAAATGGTTGGCAGCTGTTAACCTTCAATAACCAGGGAATGTTGGCATATAACTCCAATCATCCATAATCAGTGACTGTACTGACTGGAGATTGTAGGAGTTAAAGTCCCATATAATCTGGGAACTCAAGTTGCAAAAGGCTCATGTTTATGAAGGAGTATGGGATGTATTGTAGAGATGTTTGGTGATCTCATTGAGCAGGGAGAGGTTTCACAAGCCGTATCTGTGGCGTGTGCTCAATTTGGAAGATTGTTCAATAAATGAAAAACAAAATGTTCCTTAGGAAAAACATCCTCACTTGTCATAACATTAATGACATTTAGCAGTGATATAGCACTTCACATCCATTATCAGGGAGGAAAGCTGAAGCCAGGGAAAGAATAGCTTGTCTCAGTTCACTTACTAAAGCTGCTATTTGGATCAGGGACTTATTAATTCACAGCTCCAGGTCTTATCTGCTATATTGCTTTAGCAATCATCTTGGATTACTAAAAACAAACTTCAAAAACCCCCAATCTGCTCCAGTGCATCTGCTCCAATGCATGTTAAGACTGTTGAGTTCAGTATTTTTGCTGCCCCCAAGATACTGCTTTTACAAGGGTTATGGAAATACGGAGGGTTAGAGGAGGTGGCAATTTGGCTAAATTTTTGGGGAGTCCTGGGTGGAACTTGCAGATTTCAGAAAGAGCTTGCTTACCTTTTGTCCCTTCCTCTTGCCTCAATCATTTGTACACTGGATGAAATCTTACCTAGTTACACGGAAACTGTTTATGCTGCTTCTTAATTGTTTTTTGTTGCCTGTGTCTGGGATTGCAAAGCACAGCAGGAAAGTGCTTAAGCGTTGGGGTTTTTTCGTTTTTGTTTTGAAAAATGTTATTTACTGCTACTGGCAATTTTAACACCAACTGCTTCTGCCCATTCATTCGGCTCATCCTACATAATTGTTCTTATGTTTAGTCAGCCCTGACCTATATAGAATCACAGCTCTTCAGTATGTAGGACAGCCCTATATCTCTTTAGGATTAGTCTTTTCTCTCAACCCTAGTTGTGTTTTGTATTATCTTTTACCTTTAGACCTTTTAGAAAGACACAGGTGTCCTGACATTTAGAATCTTGGGTACAGGCAGAGCTTTTAACTTGCTTTCACAGCAGAACAAGCTGCTGCCCTGTAACCTGCCCATTTGCAGCCATTTTAACAAGCTGCACAAGAGAACACGTGCGCCTGTTGTTCTATAGGAAGCCTACACCTCATGGCACATGCCAGAGCAGGCATCCTCTCAAGCTGGTTCCCCAGTTTGCCCCTGTTACTGGTGAAGTGATAGTTTGAGTTCAGAAAAGCAGCCCTTCATAGAATATTGCAGCAACTACCTCCATGGGCCCAGAGCTGGAGTTATTCAGAGTTTAGAGCGAGTGGGGCAGGAGAACTTCTAACCATCATAATTTTTATTTACTACATTTTTATACCACCATTTAGCAAAGCTCTGCTTCTTCTGAAGAGCAGTAGCTCTTTCCTATTCTGCTTTCTGCCTTATTAGCTTGCTAAAAGGTATGTCTTATTAGGTTGCTAAGAGTTTGCAACAGTGCATATTATTATTGTTATTTCTATACTGCTATGTAGTCAAAGCTCTCTGGGCAGTTATGACAGTGGATGGCTAGACATTTTGCTGCCTGTGGCAAAGAACAAGGCACTCCATGTACAAAAGCCACCTGGACTGGCAGTTGAATCTTTTTTTCCAGACCCTCTCCTGCTCCCAAAGGCATCGGGCTAGCTTAGGGAATGAAAGGTTGGTTGCATGACATACAGCTCCCCCTCCAACATTTCTCTGCAGTCCTCCAGCATCCACTGCCTGAAGCAAATAATCCACACAACCAAATGATAGGGACAGACCTAAGGGATGTTTAATGGTGTAGCATGGATTAAAGGCTGCATTAGTTATGGATCTAAGAGGCCAAAGGTTTGATCTCTTCCCCTTTTTGTGTTCAGTATTATGAAACTAGAGTAAATCTAATTCCAGTTCTCTATATCCCATTTTATGTACCAAAGACTTGCCTCCCTCCCTCC
>NW_025335268.1:80222116-80284528 GCF_004798865.1 Varanus komodoensis
TTGGTGGGATGAAAGGCAAGTCTGAAATATGAACATAGAGGGGTATCACCTTTTTAGAAAGGACAGGAAGGGAAAGGGGTGGGGGCGTGGCTTTATACTTCAGGGAAGGGATAGGATGCAGTGAGATAGAATGCAGCACAGATGGGGATTCGGTAGAGGCAGTCTGGGTGAAACTTAGGGGTTTTGACAGGGAAAGGACCTGACAGTGGGGGTATGTTATTGCCCTCCAGGTCAACTTGAGACCCTGGATGATGTCCTGACGGGCCAGATTCTAAGGATATCTCATGGGAGAGACACAGTAATTATGGGAGATTTCATTCTCCTGGATATTACTTGGGAGACTCACTCAGTGGTGACAGCCAGCTCACATTGCTTCCTAGAAGATATAGAGGGAAGGATTTTCACACAGAGGGTCCGAGAGGCGACGATGAGGGGAAACATCCTTGACTTGGTCTTGACCAAAAGAGAGGAGCTGATAGATGAAGTACAGATTAGGGGAGCTCTGGATGCAAGTGATCACTCCATCCTTTGCTTTGAGATCAGGGGACTGTGGACGGGCAGCAGGTCAAGCACTAGAAGCTGAGACTTCAAGAGGGCCAACTTTGGCCAAATGAAGGCCAGACTGGGGAAAGTGTCCTGGGATATGTTACTGGAAAGTAAGCGAGTTGAGGAGGGGTGGATGGCACTCAAAAGGGAGGTTTTGGAGGTGCAAGCCTTGACAATACCACTAGTTTGTAATGTGGCGAGGCGGAGAAGAGCACCACCATGGATGCGAAAGGAGGTGGTTAGAGGGATTAGATGCAAGAGGAACCTCCGTAGGAAATGGGTACTGGGGCAAATACAGAAAAGGGTATACCGGGATGAGGAGGCCCATTGCAGAAGGATACTTCGCAAGGCTAAGGCTGATTACGAGCTGAGACTTGCCAAAAATATCAAGGACAACAAAAAGGGCTTCTTTCAGCATGTAAATAGGAAGAGGAAGGTGAGACAAGTGGTGGGACCACTAAATAAGGAGGAAGGAGATCCAGTGACTGATATGAGGGAACAGGCACAGATGCTAAATGACTATTTTGCCTCTGTGTTCTCCCCAAAGCAGGATGGGGGATTTCCACATAGAAGATTAGATGAAGCTGGGGACTTAGGGGCATAGATTTGAGTCACCCCCCCTTTGAAGTTGAGGGGCTCCTCAGGGCATTGGACATTACAAAGGCGCCAGGCCCTGACGGGTTACACCTGAGAGTACTTAGAGAGTTGGCAGGGGTTCTCTCATGCCCGCTGGCCTCCATTTTTGAGGCCTCATGCAGAACAGGTGAAGTCCCAGAGGACTGGAGGGTGGCATCAGTGGTCCCAATTTTCAGAAAGGGTAGTAGAAGGGACATGGGGAATTACAGACCTGTTAGCCTTACGTCCATTGTAGGAAAAACAATGGAAAGGCTCATAATAGAGAGAGATCTAGTGATGCTAGATAGGGAAGGGAGGCTGACAGCCACACAACACGGCTTCCGCAAAAACAGGTCCTGCCAGACAAACCTTGTGGAATTCTATGACAGTTTTGAAATGGCTAGATGGAGGGGATGCAGTGGATGTGGTATACCTGGATTTCAGCAAGGCCTTTGACAAAGTGCCCCATGATATCCTGCTGGAGAAACTGAGGAGTTTTGGGATACACCAAAGCACTGTCTGGTGGATTAGGGCATGGTCGACTGACTGAAAGCAGAAAGTAACCGTTAGTGGGGAATCATCAGGATGGTGGCCAGTGACAATAGGTGTCATAAGTGTGGTGTAGTGGTTAAGAGCACGGGAGTGGGACTCAGACGATCTGGGTTCTAGTCCCCGCTCATCCATGGAGCCAACTGGGTGACTTCGGGCCAGTCACAGACTCTCAGCTCAACCTACCTCACAGGGTTGTTGTTGTGGGGATAAGTTGGAGGAGGAGATGTAAGCTGCCTTGAGACCTTTGTAGGAAAAAGGCAGGATATAAATCTAAAAATAAATAAATAAATAAATAAATAAATAAGTACAGGTTAGGGCACAAGTGGCTGGAGAGCAGCACTTGTGAAAGGGACCTTGGGGTGCTGGTTGACTGCAGGCTAAACATGAGCCAGCAGTGTGATGCGGTGGTCAAGAGGGCGAACGCCACCCTTGGTTGCATAGCCAGAAGTGTGGCTTCTAGATCAAGAGAGGTATTACTACCACTCTATACGACTCTGGTGTGCCCGCAACTGGAGTATTGTGCTCAGTTTTGGGCCCCTCATTACAGAAAGGATATAGCCAGGTTAGAGTCAGTGCAGTGTAGGGCCACAAGGTTGGTGGCCGGTTTGCAGGGGATGGGGTATGAGGCGAGACTGAGGGAACTGGGTCTCTTCAGCCTGGAGAAGAGGAGACTCAGAGGGGATATGTTGGCGACATACAGGTATGTGAGGGGATGTCACATGGAGATGGGTAGAGACCTGTTGTCCCCTGCAGAGGAAGGCAGAATGTGCTCCAATGGAGCAAAGCTCAGGGAACCAAGGTTCCATTTAGATGCCAGAAAGCATTTCCTGACAGTTAGGACCCCGAGGTGTGGAATGGGCTTCCACAAGAGGTTGTTGAGGCTCCATCAGTGAGGGTATTCAAAGATAGGCTGGATGTGCACATGGTGGGCATGTTGTGAACGGAGCCGGCTGGTGCCGGAGGTCAGACTAGATAGCCCAGGAGATGCCTTCTGACTCGCTCTGTTTCTATGTTAAGAGGAGCAGCAGGTCCAGGGAAATCTTGACAATGAGCCAATGCTAGGTTGTATACCTTTGGCATATGCCCAATCATGCCTACCTTGCACACCAGCCCTGTTTACTTGCAAGAAGGGGTGAACTTATGCAAGTGACAGTGCATGCAGAATTTGTTGTGTGCAGCAAAGCACAGTTGGGGATATTGCTTTGCTTGTTGCAGTGAAGGAGTTTGCTGGTCAACTTGATTTTAAAATTCAGTTTGTCTGACCTGATTATTTGTTATAGAAATGTGGAATATCTCTCTCAGTTCATTTGCTTGGAACAACATTCTGTAGGTTTCATGGAAGCTTAAATTTCAAGAAGTCATATCCGATATCAATAGCTGAGATACTGCTGGATTGTATTAATAGCTTTATAATTCTATATTTATTTGGGTATTTTTACCCCTTCCAATACATTGCAGGTGTCTGGATGGCTTCAAGTCAAAATGTATACTCACTTGCAAGTAAACCACACTGAATTTAATGGTGTTTTCTTAATAAGTATAGGTAGAATTGTTTCATTCCACAGCTAAAGTTTTCAGTTAGTTTATTGGGTGATTGACTTTAGTTCTCAAAATCAGGAGTGCTTTTGACTGTAGATGATGAGCGCAAATGTAAATTGGCAATGTATTAATTACAATAACAGCTTTCTTTGGGCAGTTTACAGCAACGGCAGTTAAAATTCACAACTAAAACTGGGCTGTAGATCCTGTTCTGAAGAATCTCTTAGAGGCTACATTTCAGCGGTTGGAGTGGCAGAAGGGCATAAAGTACTAGCAATTTAGCTGCAAGTTCTTAGTGCCAGTAACTCAGTAGCAGAAAAGGCATTTCAGCTTTCTAGAAAGCAGTAGTGGGGGAACTTCACAAAAGTGGGGAAGCCACCAAATAATTGATAGTTGGGCAAAGAGGTGGGGCCAGAGGGAGAATGTGTGTGGTCTTCTGGAGAACCTGCTGGCTCAGATTTGGTCGCAGGGTCTAAGGTTTTGCACCTCTTCTGTAAAAGATGTCAGGCCTCGCTGAAACAAACCACCACTATTAATTCCTGCAGAAGACCTGTAACTCACACAAACAGCTGAAACTAACAAGATCAGCATTCTGATGCCTTACAGAAGCTACAGTGTTGCTAGTTGTGCTAATCTTGACTGACACCTTTTTAAGAAAGTCTACAATGCTGCCAGAGCAGTTCCCTGGCAGACAGCTTTTTAAAGAGACAACAATGTTGCCGGTCTAGTTAGCTCACCTGGGTATACCAATTTTTTTCCTGTGCAGATTCTTGTCTTGAAACGTTTTCTTTCCCTGTTTGTCTTTCCAATTCAATAAGAGTTTGGAGCATTTGTGACTCTTGCAACTGTCTGTGTGACAGTTCATGCATTTGTCCAATGAAAGTATTTGTAGCCTCCTTCAGACTACCTACAGGCATGGTTCCTGTATTGTTTGCATGAAGTGGAAATTCTTTTGATCGTACACCCCCAGTGCCCTGCTTTCTGTGGGTCTTGACAAAGAATAATAGCAATTCTCTATAGTCCCTAGATAGCATCCCACCCATGATAGGATGATGTGGGGAAACCCTTTCAAGTCCCTAGAAGTAATTTGGATTTCAGAAAGGTTTTCCTGCTTATTGCCTGCTCAGTCCAGCTTCTGTGAATATCTCCATGATGGTTCCCCTCTCTGCAATTGGAACTCTGACCTCAGATGTGTATACGGGGCATTTTAGGGGTATGTGGACAAGACTGAATGGCCCTAAGCCCACCAACCTGACTTTCATTCCCTGGCAAATATTTTTAGATGCTCTGGAGTGCACACAAATAATTCTTTTCCATTGTTGGCAATGGGAGAAAATTATTTTTCTTCAGAATAGAAAAAGACGCAGTACTTGGAAGAGAAGTACTGTAAACTCTGCTTTCCTTTCAATTTCTTCCCTGTTGGCAAGAGCCAACTGGCACAAGAAAGAGCAGGGCATCCTATTCTTGGCGTTCTCCATTGACAGCACTGAATGCAGTACATAAATCTTAACAATGGAGGAGAACACTGATACATCACACCTTATAAACTCAAACACTTGTTTTGGTCAGAAGTGAAATAGAAATTACTGTCAGCTGCACAATTTGATAGGTTTTAAATAATCATAAAGACTGGAAGGAAACAAAAACCTGACTGCACCTATGTTTCCTGTGAGAAGTCATGGCACAGTCTGGATCTTCTTTACAAGATATTGGTTAAAAAGATGTATGGTATACTCACCAGATACATTTGTCTGCTTTATTCATGGAGTGAGAAAGAAACCAGATGAATTATTAAGGCCTGTGCTGCAATTTAGATCCAGAAATAGCTTCGTAAGAAGAGGATGACAGGCCTAGAGCTTCCACTGCAAGAAATCATGCTTACTTAGCAGAGTTACCTATGCGTCCCTTGCATTCTATTGCATTTGCATGGAGCAAAAATAGCTTTCATGTAGTAGTATTGAAAATGCACTAGTGTGACAGAAGCGGGGAAACGGTCAAAAGCTTGAACTATGAATGGGTAGGAGAATACCATGAAACTTGGTAATGATAATCTGAACTACATACCTTTAAAAGGACTAACTTTCTCTAGTAAATCTGAAAGGCAGTCAAGGAAGAAATGTAGCTGAACACAGGTGACATTTACACACATACTTTCTTCCTCTTTGGACTGATAGTTTATTAGATGCTTCCTTCTCCAACACAAATATTTCCCTACTGATTTGAATACTGTACAGTATTCTATTATACAAGGCAGTACAGGAGCTGCATAAGAACAAACAAGTTTGTACATATCTGTTTTGACATCCTGCAAGAGGGAACTCTTAATTCCACCCGTTTGCTACAGTAAACTCCAGCGCCATCTCACCATCCAATGATATAATTACACTATCCACACAGAAAAAAATATGAATCAGACATGCAGACATCTCAATTCTGTTCCTTTACAGAAGTTCAGTACTGCAGGTACAGTTTACTTTACATTTCTATAAAGCAGTAAATAGAAAAATAATGGTTGACAGGACTGGGAACTGCCTTTCAAGCCTGAGCATTAAAAAAGTGCTCTTGCATGTTCAACCAAAAGTGTTCCATTGAAGTGTGCATGAGAAACAACCATAGCAACTCTCTGTCGTAACATACATCCTCTGGCCTCCAAGTAAGATATTATTCACAATGAAGATGAATAGAATGTGTTAGGCAACTACTGGAATAGCTGTAAATAAGCCCTGGGAAGTCTTTTATAGTACCTCTGGTGACTCCCAGCTGGTCTGATTGCACTGACCCTAATCCTGCCAGCACCTACTGCTCTGATGATAATCCTGCAAGTACTTGCAAGAGAAACCAGGGTGTTTTGTCTAGAAGGCCACCAGAAGGAGTTATATCACTGGTCCTGACAGTGGGCTTAGTTAGAAGGAACTGGGTTATCACTGTGTTCCTTCTTTTCCTGCCTTCTATTGGGAAATAGAAATCTTTTCCCTTTTCACCACTTCTCTCATCCTTTCAATTTCTCTATGGTTTATATGCAATATAAACAGGTACATTCATTACCTAGGTGCCATGATTTACTTTCTTATAGGCCTTTTACTTTCTCTTCATGTAGGTGGTTACCTTCAAGGATCATTCAGAACGCACTAGCAGGTGCTTCTTGCTTCCTCCCAAGGAAAGCAACTGGAGGGAATCGAGTGCCTGAGGCCTACATGAAATGCTGTTGCTGCTTTGTGAAAACTGACATGATGTGGCCCTTTGCTTTCTTCCTCTCCAGATCATGGCTCCCATTCCTGCTGTGTGGCTTATATGTGCCTAAACAGGACAGGATTCAGAAGCCATAAGAAACCTGGATTTAAAGGTGGTTTATGATCCTGGCTTACTTCTGCACACATAACCATGATCTTAGGTCGAGACACGTATTCCCTTGCAAAGGGTTTGTGCAAACTTATAACTGCATTTCCAACAGTTCCTACTAAAACACATGTCTGTGTTCTTAAAAGGAGGGTTTCTTTCTTCCCATGAAAGATCAGGAAAGGAGAAGGTCAGATACGGAGTGAGGAAAGGCTACAATCTGAAAGTAGGTTATGCTTCTCAGGCTGAACAGCTACACTGTTCCACAATCCATACCTTTAAATATACATCATTAGTGAACAACTATGATATACAGGCTTTTAACCAAGAATAGAATAATGAAAAACAGCAACCTGTGTTGTGCAATCAGTGTTGTGTGCCACTGACATCTATTTCAGAAAGGGTGACAGATCTTATGGTATGTTTAATTCTGCAAAAATCAATGTCTTGAGTATACTGGACATGACAACACCTTTTCAATAAGGGTTTAATTATATTGTCTGCTTGCTGGACATGAGACATAACTAATGTTTCTCTTACTCGTATGGTCTGGTCATGTCATGGCTGCTTCCTATTTGAAGGTGGCAATAATTCAGATAAATTTTGTGAGGAAAATGCCTTAAAACTTATGGATATTCTAGCTTTTCTAAACTATTGGTAGATAGATTTCCCAAGACTAATATTACAATATTGGGTGGACAGATGGCCACAATGGATGCAATAGCACAATGTATGGAAGATCTAATGAAATTTTCAGTTTTCAAATGAGCATTATTTGGAATGTTGGCATGTCTTTCTTGAAGTCTATGCATAATTACCTTTGATCTTGATGTACATATACCCAGAAGTACAGACTATGCATGTATTCACTGTAACAGATTTACTTAAATCTTATGTTAAAAATCTTCAAGGTATTATTTATTTTTCCCTTGTTCATTTCCCTTTTCTTGTTGCTTGGATTTTGGTTTTGATTTTGAAATTCTCAGTGAAAATGAGTTTAAAAATCCCTCTGGAAACAGGTATGTGACAACTAATGAAGCACTAACGGTTACTCAGACACAGAATAGAATGCCTTGGAAACAAAGATAATCCTGAGCATATTGGCTGATACCTGTGTGATTGGTAGAATCCACCATGGTTTGTACAGGAGTTGCTAACAATGATCTCTCTGCTGCAGTTGCCTCTATTCTATTTATACAGGCAAGTTGCTGATTTATCAATGCATTACATCTTGTTGGTTATTTTCCCAGTTGTATGAAGAAAAGAGTGGAGCAAGACTGAAAGGGTGTCTTTGGCAGAGGAGCATCCTGTACTTGAAGGCTGTCCTGTTGAAGTCCAGCTTAAAGAACCTTAAGAAGGGAAAGTAGGGGACCTCTGAAATTGCTCATCAGCAATTAACGTATCAGCCGAAGAAAAACATACAGATCACCTGATCACAGTGTTCTCCAATATGACAGAGTATTTATGTTTAAATAACAGTGTTTTCTGAATTTGCATGTGTCAACACGTACGCTAGTTTATCACATTTCTTGCCAAAAGGGAACTTCTTCTGTTCTCTTCTTTGGTAATATGTTTCCTTCCTTTTGGAGAAACTTAAGTGACTACTCCATTGCTCGTTCACACTGGTTCATGAAGACACAGTTCTTGCTTAAAAGTGAAGTGCACACAGAGGTGTTACATCTTGTTCACACGAGCAAAGCATCACTTGGTGTTGCAGTCCATACTTCTTGTCTATCGGAGGGTATGAAACTTCATCTGCCAGAATGCCACTTAGCAGTGAGGCAATTCCTTGCTGCTTGGGCTGACCTTTCATTTTCCTGTTACATTAGTTTCCATTTGCCCATTTAATGCAGCATCTTCAGAACACTAAATTGTAGAGCTTCAGGTTATTGATTTGTCTTCTTTGGGCAGTTCACTTACTGTAGTTGTGACTCATCAAGTGTCCACAGTGGGTACATTTGGCAGTGCTGAATTATAGAACAGTTATTATATTTTCTTTTAAACTTCAGTCTATTTCAAGGGCTTTGCAACATTTTAATGATCATTATTGTTTTGCAAATACACATAACAAATAAAGTACTTTATAAAATGCACAGTGTGAACATGCAGACTTGGAGAGGTACTCAGAAATTGTATTATGGGATATAGCAGTAATTGTCTGATCTCCATCCTCCTAAGTAGAGTCACCAAGAATAGAGTTGTGACTCAACCCACTGTTTATGAAGAATATAATACACATACACACAATTGTCAAATAAAGTTTAATCTATAGACAGCATTGTAGAACACTTAGAATATAAACAAAATCTTGCAAGGTAGATTTGTCAAACCTGGGAATTTGGACCTTAAAGCAATAAAACACCATCTGTTTAATGAAGTTATTCACTTTTAGAGTTCCTGTCCCCATTCCACCACCATCCATCCAAGTGGCTTCTGGGATTTGCTAGCTATTAAACAGGTCTGAATTCCTTCCTTCCTTCCTTCCTTCCTTCCTTCCTTCCTTCCTTCCTTCCTTCCTTCCTTCCTTCCTTCCTTCTTGCCTGCCTGCCTGCCTGCCTGCCTGCCTGCCTGCCTGCCTGCCACCTATCCCTTTCCCCTTCCCCTTCCCTCCAAATATGGTTTTAAATTTTGTATTGTAAATGTTTAATGATATTGTAATATCAATGGATCTTTTTAAAAAAATGTGTGTTGTGCATCAGCCAGCGGCTGTTGGGCAGTATAGAAATCAATCGATCGATCGATCAATCAATCAATCAATCAATCTGTGACTTTGAAATGACAAACCTGAATATGGGTTTGAAAAAGAAATGATAGCCCAAATAGTGATGACACCAATAAGACAGCAATAGCGGGGAGAAACCATCAGCCTTTCGAGACCTGCCATCTACATGTTGACAACTCCCTTCCTATTATTTTTTATTATATTATTTAGGGTGGTAGTGTGATGTCTTAGGTTAAGCTTCATGACTGTTAAAGATCAATGACATAGGCCAAGAAGAATCAAATAGCAGAACAGAGCATGAGTCAAGCAAGTCCTGGTCAGATGTTCTAATTTCCAGTTTCCCTGAACCCACAAGGAAAGAAAACCTCAAGTGTTTCTAATGGTTTGCATGTATGGAGGCTGACAATCCAAGCAGGAGAACTGTCTGTATTGGTGGAAGATCTCCAGAGAACCCACGATCCTGGAGCACTCTTGTGGAGGATTAGAAGCCCAGTTGCTGCTAATCTTGCATTGAGAAGGCTATCTGAAGAGATGAGTAGTTTTCCGCATTGCTGTTCCTAAAAGGGAATCAAAATACAAAGAAAGTCTAAAAATAGAAATAGCTTCCGATGTGGTGCTTCAGCGTCCATCTCAAAAACACGTGCAGTTGGAAGGTCTTGAGCAAGTAAGATGCTAACTGGAAGCCAAAGCAGTCAGGTTATTTTGTATGGGTCTCCATCTTCACAACTTCAATTTTCTTTTATGGGCTGCTATGGGACAGGTTCAATAACTTAAAATGGTCTTAAACCAGAGTTCTGAAAGGCCTACTTTAATTCAGATGGCTTTGAATTAGAATCAGCTTGCTTGGGAGGCAATCCTGATCTTTCCAAATTAGGCCTCTTCTATGTTATATTTATCCTTTGTGCAAAGTGGACACATATTCCTAATGTTAGAAACCAATTATAAATTATTTTATACTGACTCTCTTTCATGTTCACACAAATTGAATTTAATGAACCTCTACTAAAGATTGTGTCTCACTTTTCTTCTTGTGTGTGTCTACAAAGCTTTTCCCATTCAATTTTAATTTAAATCTGCTTTGAATTTGATAATCTAACATCAACAGCTGACAATATAATTTTAATATAAATCCTTTAGAAGTTTTTGATACAGCAATGATCCTTTCGAATTCAGTTAATGAGGGACTAAATATTTAATATTTTGGAATAAAAATATCCAACTGCTGAAAGTTATTTCCATTCATTTTTCTTTGATCTGTTTGTAAGATACCCAGCTATTATATCTATATAATAACTTCAAACATAATAATATTATTTTTTACTGTAATAACATTTAGAAACGTTTACAATACTAATTATAAATAGCAAGTTAGTGGTGACCTTTCTTGAAAGATTGACTAACACAATATTCTTGCAATCTTAAATTTTACAATGTATGAGCAAAGTAAAGATAAAGGAATTATAGGATTACACTACAAATTGCTTATCTTTTAATATGTAATAAAGGTGCATTCTTCAGATATCATGTAGGACTTTTACTGTCTAAGCAAGTTAGGATTGTACTCTAAGTATATTTTACTATAGTAAGTGATTGCTCAGAGCTAAAACTGTAGATTTTTGAAATGCATATTAAAAGCATGTTCACAGCATGATAGAACAGGAAAGGATTCTGGAGGTCCTCTAGATCAGGAAAGGATTCTGGAGGTCCTCTAGATCAGGAAAGGATTCTGGAGGTCCTCTAGAACAGGAAAGGATTCTGGAGGTCCTCTAGTCCAACCCACAGCTTGATGCAGGATCTGCACCACAGGATGCCCAGTACAGCACCTTTCACAGAACCACCTTACATCCAGTGAGCCAAACACCACCTGAAGGAAGTCTTCCCTACTCTTCTACACCTTTAGGATTTTTTAGCTGAATTTAGCTGAAATCTGCTTCTCTGACATTTACACTTACAAGCTCTAGTCCTCTCCTCTGGAGCAACATAGAACAAAGCAATGCTTAATAAGAGGTAGATGGCAATCTTATACTTACATTATGCCGGTTCTGGAGTTAGGCTGCTGGTAAAATAGCCGCTGAATCCAATGTGTACTTTGCTTGCAAGGAAAGGGAAACACCAAGAACACTGCTAAATTAACTAGTACACTAGCAAAGAAAATGGCAGGGAAATGGTGTTTACAATTCATCTGGCATTACAGAAAGGACTCTTGGGAGTCTCACTGTGTGACACAATGTGCAATTTACTAAAAATGAATAAATTCAAGTGACAAAGTCCATAACCCTCACACCTTCATAATGATAATGACTTTATCTTCCATGCATGACTACATCTTCCATATCATGCCTCAAATCTAAACCACCACTAGCTAGTACAGCTGTTGCTGAAGCCCAAGAATAAAGATTTCACGTGCATAAATAATACCGAACATCAAAAATTGGATAGATATGCATATTTATAAGGAAAAACAAATCAGAAACAAAAATAAATAAAATAGGAGTGTTACATCCCTTTACCAGCCTGAACCAGTTCTGTGGCAGATTGCATTGCTTTGCATGTAATTCAAGAAAATACCTCAAAGAATTTATGAAGGAAAATTCAATATTTTGAACAGCCTTAGTTCTTTGTCTTGGGTTGAATTGAGCCAAAATACAGTTACAAATATTTAAATAACAAATAAATAACCCCCCAAATTAATTAATTAAATAAAAACAACAAACCACCACCACCACCACCAACTGCAAAAATGCTTCTTTGCCCATTGCTGCAGCAGGACTTACCGTCATCCATTTGCCTTTGTTACACTGGTGTGATGTTCAGTGACAGATTGTGCTGTCACAGTAGTGCGGTGCTAAAGCAGAAACTTCTTATTTTTCTCTACAGGAGTGATAGGCAGTGAACTTAATTTATGAGTTCTGATCCTGCTTGTTTGTTGATAGCAGTAGCAAGGAACAAAAGTTCTACATGGACAGAGAATCGTCACATAGCAACTTTACAGGTGACACCAGGATTTTTTTTTCTTTTTAATGTCACTCTTCCAATGATCTCATTGCAGTACTCAAAGCCACCAAACCCCATTTTTATTTAGATTAACACTATAGCTTATATGTATATGTGACTTTAAATAGTTCATAAAAATATTGTGGAAATGTCCACAGTCACCTATTCTGTGCTCAGAGACACTAAAAAAGCTTGATAGAGAAAGTTTGTCCTTCTAATTTAATCTAATTTAAACAAACAAACAAACAAACAAACCTAGTCAAGGTATTTAAATTAGAAATGGGGAATTTTGCAAGCCAGCCTAATAGAAGCTGCATAGGCTTCTCACCCTGGCCGGGATGATTTGGGGCCATTTCTTCAGCTGCATTTCTTTTCAATCACCTACCTGAAGCCTTCTGGAGGCTTGGAAAGAGGAGAAAAGAAAGAGAACACCAAATTGTTAGATAGGAGACATATGTCTCCAACCTCCCAGGGTTTTCTCCTTCCTTCATTATCAAATAAAATAATATTGCCATTATGTCCTTTCATCAGCAAGACACACAGAGAACACAACTGTGTTTTTAAAGTGTCGTATCAGTGCTTTTAAATATTGTTGTGTCTAATGCATTAGTTTTTCTTTCTCTAAGGAGAAAAACAGTTGTTCATTTGTTTCAGCTAGGTGATAAGAAATTCCAGGGTCCCTGAATGAACAGAACTCTTTGGAAAATAACATGAGAGTACCGCATATAAGCCATTCAGTCCTTCCAAATCAATCTGTATTGTTCATTTTTAATGACTGCAACATAAATGCAAGGAAGTTAAATAAAATCTAATTACCATTATACAAAGACAGTGAAATTATGCACAACACAAAGAAGCATTACGCAGATGACAAAATTCTTCTGTATTATTTTTTTATCAGTAAATCAGGAAAAAACAAATGCCAGGATGGATGGCTGATCTGTCTGCACAGACAACATTCACGAAAGTGATGGAAAACTTCTTTTTGAATAAGGGGTTCATCATACATCTGTTGTCAGTGAAGCGTGTGTTATGGAGGGCTTTGGTTTTGACAGTATCTCCTGTCCCCAGCATATATGACAGCATTACCCATGACATGATGGTAGAGCTAGACAATCCCTTAGCCCTGTTATGCTGTATATTCAGAAGCCTATGATGGCTTGTGATTTCTGACAGTGAGTGATATATAGATAGTGTTGGACATGTAAAATACATTTCACCAAAATACTCAATCAAGCACCCAACGTGTAACAATTACATGCTTGCTGAGTCTTGGTTAATTCTCTGGTAGCTGAGTCAGCTTCATGTTTCTGTTGGCTTTCTTTGCTGCTGGTAGTGGTGGCAAAATCTAGTTGTGTGGTAGAATGCAGGAGCAATGAACTAAGAGTGCAGGAGCGAGATGAAAATTGGGATGCCTTCTCATTTGCTGCTGGCAACTTCCCTGATGCCCTGAATGAAGAATAGACCAAAGGTTTTTGGCATAGCAAAGGTGGTGTCTTATCTTGATACCAAGGCCTAACCAGTTCCTTCTCTTCTAAGGCAGAAGAAAAGTTCAGACTGCTGTTCAAAAGGGAGCAGATGGTGCAGCACTTTAGATGTTCAGGTTTGCTTCATAGATGGAAATATGCTGATTGTATTCAGTCAGATCATTGCAAACAGTATTAGGTATCAGATACAAGGTATCAGATTAGATATTAGGTGGCATCCCGTTAGTGCAAATGATGTTGTGCTTGCAGAAACTGGGTTCCTTCTTATGTTCAATAAGATAATGAAATTGAAATTACACTTGCATAATCACAATTGCTCAAGTGGTTGCTCAGTTGTGCATAATACTTATAAAACCTATTGTGCAAGCTGTTGTACAACCACTGACGAGCCAATTGTGTAAGCATAATGGGACATATCCTGTGCAATAGAAGATTCAGCAGAGCTCAAAGGACCCTTGGAGTTAAAAGAAAGGAAAAATTGGAAAATAGAGATAGGATTTAACACACACTCTGTTCATTATAGATTAAACATTCTGAATTTTTACCTAAACTAAGTAAAATGTAAACATGCCTAAATTTCTTCTAAATTTGCTTCTAAATTATAAATATAAACGCCACTTTGCTTCTAAAGTCTTGATTTGGCCTAGTGCACATACCAAATGCCAGGGTGGCATAGGAGTTAGAGGGCTGGACTGTAGATGTGGAGATCCACATCGTAGTTTTCACCCAACCATGAAGCTCACTGGATGACTTCAGGCCAGTCACTCACTCTCAGCCCATTCTTCCTTACAGGATAAAAATGGAGTGGATGAGAATTAGGTAAGCTGCCTAGAGTTCCTGGCAAGAAGGATATAAATGCAAATATAATTTATTTATTATATGTATATACCACCTTTTTCATCTAAAGAACTCAAGGCAGCTTTCATACTTATCCTCCTTTTCTCAATCTTACCCAGACAACAACAAACCTGTGAGGTACATTGGACTGAAAGTTTTGAATTTGGTCAAATACACATGTATGACATCTGTACATGGAAATGAAGAAAACAAATTAACCTTTGGTTTCTGGAAAGAGGGGAGGTCTACATTCTCCTTCAATAGACAGAACTTACGATAATAATGATCTACTTTGTAAGCACAGAATTCTGATCATAGCAAAACTATTCTAATTGTAGAGTACCAGTTAGCTGAAGTCAAATGTAAGGAGCTCTCAGATTTGTACCTATATTTACCTTAGCACATTTGGCTTTGTTAGTTAATGATGAAAGTTAAAAAGAATGTTAAAAAGAGTAATTTTCACAGCTTTTAATTCCTGATACAAAGATATAATATTGAACATGTACTATAGGTAAAGCCTGAAACAATCATTATGGTAATAGGTGAGACTGAGAGGAAAATCCATTATTCAGTGGGAGAATGCAGTTGGTTTTTGCTTCAGATTGTATTGTGCTCCTTATTCTGTACAGTTGAGTGAAATGGATATATTTGCCTGCATAAAAGCTTAAAAAAACAAGAAAGAATGAAGAGGGAGAAAGAGAGGGAGGGAGGGAGGGAGGGAGGGAGGGAGGACCAACCAACCAGTTGACTGAGACAAGAGAAAAGTGTTCTTCACAGCAGGAACCAAAGGCCCTTGGTAGCTTCAGTCACCTCGAGTCTGATTCCCCTTCTGCTTCCTCTTATCCCACCCAACATACAGTAGCTGCTCACTCTCAGCAGGGGTTCTCTGACTTAGCCTTGTTTGCTTTAGCAGTGGGCACTGTAGTGATCAGACTATGGTTGGAGACTCTGGGTTGTGGAGTCAGGAGATCTGCCATTCCTCAGACGTAAATTGGTTGTAGGGTAGTAGGTAGTAAGAGCAGATACAGGATCCATCTGCCTTTTAGATTTGGTGGCAGAAGATCTCAACAAGCAAAGGGCAGAATGATTCGCTAGCTGCAGTAGGAGACGGAGGGAAAATGGGGCAGGGGAGACAGAAAGCAGTGACTGCTGGGAAAATTTTCAGCACTGAGTAGTGTAAAGCACTCCTTTGGTGACAAGAGAAAGATTCATCTAATCCAAGGACTGAATAAGCCTCCTGGAAAATGCTCAGAACAGGAAGAAGAGAGCCCTCCACTGCCCAGAAAAGACCTCCAGGTGGCAACAGTAGCAGTCACTGGTGCCAAAGTGATGTCTGCTTAAATACAGCCTTAGTAAATTGCTAACAAAAATACATTACTTACACCAATAATAATAATCTAAGTGAAAAGCTAGTTCTAGGTTGATGCATCTCTTTCTATCATGTTACCACACCTGGCATTCTGTGTACACTTCTGGTGACCACACCAAGAAAAGGCAATTGTTGACACATTTTATAAAAAAGCATCATGAATTAGCATCAACATATAATAGGTCTCATCTCATGATGCATATTCAGCAGAAACTCATTGTGGAATAATATATTTACTCCAAATTTTTGTGGAACAAATTTAAGCACTCTTTCTTCAACCAGTTACCATTTTGCTGTATGGTTACTGCATGTACACATCATGAATTTAGAAATTCACTGGAGCATCTTGGGACACATCTCCATTATGGGCAGTACACAGAGCATTTCCTCCTCTATAAACCATTTTCTGTATATAACTTTCTAATCTCTGGCTCAGAAAAAAATCCAATAAAATGCACGTCAGATGACTGTTGAATTGAAATGGTATGTGGGAGAAAAATGTGTTTTGTTTTTCACTTTCTTTTGAAAACGTTGTGTGGGTGGAATATATTATATACTAATTTCCCCCTTAAGTGCCAGTTACCCACAAGAGATTCAAGTACCGAATGGGTTTCTTTGGAGCTATTTAGCAGAGATGAGTTGAAGAGATGATTGAAATAATCTTTTTAGTACCCACACAGTTGGGAGTGTTTAGATCTTGGTGTAGTTTAGTCCATTACAGAGCAATTCTATTGTCAAATTAAGCCTGCTTGGCTAGGGACAGAAATGCTATGAAAATCTGTTGTGCAGGCAGAGCAAAATGTTACACGAGTACTGTGGATATGGACTGGTGAAATATTCCTGTTGGGTCCATGGTGGGCAACAATGTCATTTAAAGCTCCACAAGGGCATTTGCGATTTGGGTAGTATGGCAATCTAATAAATAAAGGATAGAGATGTACCAACAATGCTGGTTGTTCACAAGAAATGAAAATGGGTGCTCACGAATGAGTGGTCCATGATGGAGACATTCAGGAAGAAGCTAGACAGTTATCTGAGTGGGATGGTGCTCAGATAACATCCTGGAACAGCAGGGGTTGGACTCAATGGCCCCTTCCAACCCAAATATTTTAAGATACCATGATTCTATGAATATGCTGATGGAATCCCAACTGGCAGTGAATGAACAAGAAAAAGATTATGGGATTTTGGTGGATACGACCAATAAAAAATTGACCCAGTGTGAAACTCATCTGGGCATGGGGCAGGGAGTAAAAAGCAAATTCAACATTGGGCATGAGTAGAAAAAGAAATGTAAATATAACTGTCAATAGTACCCTGCCCTTGTGCAAATATTTCATGTTACCACAGCTGGAATACTGTGTTCTAGTCATTACACCTAGAAAAGGGGTTATTGTGGAATTTGAAGAGGTGCAAAAAAGAACAGCCAAAATGATCCAGGGGCTAATGTAACTCCCCTATGAAGAAGGATCACAACATCTGGGACTCTTTAGCTTAGAAAAAGGGTGAGTAATAGACTGCAGGGTGAAGAGGAAGTTGATCCACCATCAGTGTCTACATCACTGGCAGAAAGACACTGGTGGATAAAAGCCAAGGCATTAAGTGGAACTAACACTGGGCCTATTCCTTTTTATGATGATATATAATTGGCTTTTCATCAGTTTTTGTGTGGAAAATGCTCTTTTGCAGGCCATTTTTCAGTCAATATGGATTGTCTCAAGAATTTTAGCAGTGCCCAGTAATCTAGAACAGCATGAACAATTATCATTTTTCAAATGAAATGTGAATATTATGTATAAGCCTACAGATAGGGGTGCTGGCTGCCTCGGTAGGAGACTGCTTGGAGATTTCTTAGCTATTCTCAGGTCTTGGAACAAGAGTGGGAAATAATCATGGGTCATACTGGATGCCAAAGATTTCTGGTACTCTCTAGCTGAGGATAAGGTACTCTTCTGCTTAGTGTTTATTATTCCAATAAGGAAAGACAAGGTGAAAGCCAAAATGTCCTGCCCTGTAACTAAGCAAAATTGTATACTAGGCAACTATGTACCAGGCTTAGAAACAAATGTGTATCATTCTACAAGCGCATTATTTTATTTCTCCCTCATTAACCATGGAGATGTGTCTGTGGAAGAGAGGGTAAATAATCAGTGGCAGTCCCTGCTGTTCTAATTAGTTCCTAACAAAATAAGGTACATGGTTCTGTGTAACATGAATTATTCTTTAGCTGCTGGTTAAACAATATTAGTTCTATGACATTGGATAATGGAACATCCTGTACAGACAAATGATTTCCCCACCACCCCTATCCAGGAGATAAGGGAAAGGCTTTGTACTTTGAAATGATCTGAATAATATATTACTGAGCTATAAAGCAGAGATCTTACCGTATGTTGATGAGAAAGATGCTAAGTGTATTTATAATTACATAAGGTTATAACAGAATGTTCCAAAAACCTGCTCTTGCCCCACAAATACTTCAGAATTAATAACAGCTTGGGACTGTGGATGGAGCTGGCTTTTCATTTCTAATGCACAGCTCAACACTGAAAGGTGGCAAGATACTATGTTTATCCCTCATTTATCTTCTTGTCCCTGTTGTCTTTCTATAATTTTGTTCTTTGTGTTGTGATGATGGAAAGACAGAAAATATGCTGATAACATCTTCCTGGCCCAGAATTTCTGAAATATTAATTCACACGCACCCATCGAAAAAATGCCCATTGCTCTGACAAATTCTATTGTAAAAATGAGCTTTCTAAAAGGAGAACCCAGGAAACTACAGAGCAGTTTGATGTCAATGGGGAGCAACATTGTAGAATGGATTATGAACTAGTTATTTAGCCAACACCACACTGATTACTACCTGCCAACCTGGGTTTCTAGGAATATGTCAAGCCAAACCAGCATTAGCTTGTTTATTTGACAGAGAGCAGATCTAGTTGGAAGATCAGAACAATATTGCAAGCATCATATATCTTGAATTCAGTCAAACATTTGGTACTGTTTCCCAAGAGGATGTTGATGACAAGATGGTAAGCTCTAGGTCAGATGATTCTTTGGTTAGATGGAGCAGCATCTGGTGGAACAACTGCTTGCAGTAGCTGCTCATTAATGGCTCAATTGTCTATCTGAGCAAGGTCTCAAACTGAGTGCTAGAGGGTTGTGTGCTGCTCAACATTTTTACACATTAGCTGGGTGAGAACGTAGAGCACTTTCCTATCAAATCTGCAGAAAACACATGGCAAGGAGCAATAGCTAATGGCATAGAACATGGAATTATGATTCAGAAGGATCCTGATAGGCCTGCACAGGGTGCAACTAACATGGCAAACATCAGTGGGGAAACATATACCAAGCAGGATCTGGGCATCACAAAGTATCACAAAAGGAATGTGAACCAACCATGTGATTGGGCTACTGAAAAAGTAAGTGCAATCTTAGCTTTCATTAACGGAAGCATCGTGTCTGCATAATGTAATATAATGCTTCCACTCCATTCTGCATAAGCCAGTCTTTATTTGGAGTCCTGTGTTCTGTCCTAGACAGCATGCTTTATAAAGGATATTAACTAACTGGACAATGTCCAGAGAAGAGAGGCCAGGATAGTGAGGGTCTGGAAACTTAGTTCTATGAGAAATGGTCAGAATAACTAGGCATGTTTAGCCTAGAGAAAGTTACAGAGAGAAAAACCTTTAGATGTCTGAACTGATGTCATGCAGATGCTGGCACATCATTGTCCTTGGTTGCCTAACCATGCAATAAGTCAAAATTGCATGGAAGCAGAGTTTGGCTACACATGAGGAGAACCCATCAAAGTCTGAGACCTGTTTGACAGGGGGACACTCTGTCTTGGGAGCTGCCGGCTCTTCTCTGGGGGTGTTTAAACTGAGGCTTGAGGGTTCTCTGATGCTGTACCTGTATCTTGGGGAGTTTGCACCAAGGAGAAAGCTGGTGCAGATGTTCTCCAAGCTCCCTTCTAACTCTATCATTTCAAAAAGTAGAGGGACAATGCATTACAAGAGGGGTTATCTCTTGATCAGAGTCAGAACTTCCCTTTGGGCACAAAGTATTAAATGCATTATCTGGTTTTATGAAGGTTCTTGTTTAGCACAAAGTAAATTTCTTGCTTTCATTATTTTTCAGAAAAGTTGTAGGCAAGCTCACTAAGTGCTAAGAATCCAGATTTCCATATATAGGATTGGTACAGGATTATCCTTGTTTCTGGATAAGCAGGTAGCAGCTGTCATAGCCAGGGGCACCATTCATATTAATTGTAGAGCTGCTCCGCAGTCTTGTGAAGGAGACAGCTCACCAAGCTGACCCATACTTTTGTAACCTTTAGGATTGTCATTTCAGATGTAGCTATCTGCCCTGTGCACGCCTTCTACAATGAAGCCAGATAAAAAGAATTCATGCAACTTTTTGACAATTTGCTTCTCATCCTTTTGTGCTCCTTTACCTCCTGTGCCAACCAATGGACCAGCCACCTCTTCTTGCTTCTGATGTGTTTAAATACCTTTTTATTGTTGGTCTTGATGTTATTAATGATGTTATAAAAGATGCTGCTTCCTCCCTCCCCCATTCTTTCTGAGGGCTCATGTTAATTTTTCATATGAATCCTGTTCATTTTCTTCAGACTCCTACCTTAGGACATTAGGTATAAAATCATTTGTACAGGATTAATACAGGATTAATCTTGTTAGTCCTGAATAGGGCTGAACTAAATGCTTGCATATAGTAAATCTTTGCAGGATATCACACTGAAAACCTCCTTACCCACCCATGTTGTTGCTGATTGACCAGTCTTTCATGACATTTAAAAAAATCCCAGGCAATTGATGATCATGGTAGCATCATGATTTCAAACCACCATGCATCTAACTGGATTTGGCAGAGTGACAATGTTTCAAATTCAATTCAGAGTAAGGGCAATTCTTCCTACCATCAGTATGCTGGGTTGCAGCAGCTGGGGCCATGCACTGCGGCCATTTTGTAAGAACTGGTGACATTTACTAAACTGTGCATACACAGCATTTGTCCGTAGCTACACATCGCCACTTTTTGTTTTTTAAACATTTATTTATTTTGTTGGTAACATTGATATCCCACCTTTTTACCTCCAAGAACCCCAAGCTAGCATGATCCTCTTCTCCACTGTATCCTTACCCTGCATCCTTACCCTGGGAGGCACTGTGCTGAGAATCAGTCTCTAGCCCTAAAAGGTACAGTCATCAACCCAGGCTTCCTCGGTCCCAGCCTGACTCTTTCCCACCATGCCACACTGGCCTTCCATAAATTGATGTTAGGAAAGTATAAAAGTTCTGCAAATTGTTTATGGACTAAAGAGATGTTTGAGAATGATGACCTCTCACATCAAAGGCAGATCTGCCTGAGTCTTCTTTCAAGCTAAATTTAATCCTGTAATAAGGAGCAATGCCAAATGAGAAAGGGTCAAAGACAGGAGTGTGATTGGAAAATTTCAAGGTTATTCTTGATGAGAGAGGAAAGTAGAAAGATAAAATAGGATGGGCTGTCAGCATATCACTCCAGTAGCAGCTTAAGACAGAGTGTGGCTTTTATTTTATTTTATTTTTTTAATACTTTGATAAACTGTTAGAATAGGTCAGTTGGCTGCTCCCTGTAGCACCACCAGAAGCTTAAATGTCAGTGATTAAGCGTTTCCATGGAGATCTCTCTGAGTTCCACAAATGGCCCTTTATTTACGCCCACACTTCTTGGTATAAGTGATAATGACAGTGTGCTTTGTTGTGCCCTGATATCTGAAGCAGGCGGTGCAGATGGACTATGAAATGCAGTATCAGAGCACACGGTCAGATCCCTCTAAAGGAAAGCAAACCTGCTGCCTGATACGCGGCCCTGCAAAGGTGGCCATTGATTTTCAGACAGACGTCTCCTGAAGCCAGGTATGAAACAGGCACAGAGTATGATACGCAAAATAAATTATCCTGAGAAGATGGAGTAGTGCTGGTGCTGCATCAGCTCTGTGCCCTTTGAAGCGTGCAGGGCTGACAGGCTAACAAAACCTAGCATATTCACCTGGGCTTCTTCACATTCTGAGCTGCTTCCAGCCCTTCAGGAGCTGAGGAATAGAGTTGATTGATTAAGAGGCTGCTATCACCACTTAAGCCATTTCTCTTGCCTGGAACAGGCATCCTAAATAAGTGCAATTAGCTCCTTCACACCCATCGGGCAGTTTCTTCTCTTTCTAATTCTACATTCTTATCCTATATTATTTATTTGGGATATTTATATGCCGTCCTTTGCAAAAGCCTCAGGATGGCTTACAAAGATAAAATACAAATATCACCAAACATAAATTATCGACCTACTCTGGCTGCGGTTAAACTATAATGGTAAAAATACAATATTAAAACTTATTAAAATGTTGATCAAATATAAAGGTCTTAACCTGGTGCCGAAAAACATATAATGACAGTAGCCAGGCATACCTCTCTGGGGAGCGCATTCCATAGATGGGGCTCCACCACAGAGAAGGCCCTCCTCCAGATACTCTGTCTCCTAATATCTTTCACAGAGAGATCCCAGAGGAGGGCATCTGCTGCCAATCTCAGGGGTGGGATCTCAGGGGCAAATAGGGACGAAGGGTTCCTTTAGGTATCCAGGTCCCAAGCTGTTTAGGGCTTTATATTAATAGTAATTTTCTTGTTGCCATGTGGATCCATTAATAATGAAAAAAGCAGTGTCCGGGCTCAAGAGACAGAGGTCAGAAGGCCTGAAGGAAACCAAATTTTGAAAAAGTACAATTAAACCTTAGAAAATTGAATACCAAGTGGCTTCACCCAAGCAAACTGGTGGAGACTGATTATGAGCTGCAGGCATAGAATGCTGGGTGACTGTTGGAGGAAAAAACTCTGGAAAACTAAGGAAAGGGTAGAATGGAATGGAGTTTTGTTGAAGTGGGTGTGGTTGTCTGCAAAGCTGGTCCAAAGCATTTTCCTGCCTGAGCAAAAGAGAAGATAGCACCCTTTCCTGCTCATTTACAAAAGTCAACCAGTCTTACTTCGACACTAGCAACAGGCCTGCATCCTCCACTGCACCTGAAGAGCAAGCCACAAGGTAAAGCCAGCTCTCTCCTCCAACACCTTGCTGCCATTTCCCAGCATCTGGTACCTGAAGCTGCCTCCTCACTTTGCTTAGTGGTAGGACTGGTCCTGGCTAGAACCCTTAAAAGAACAATCCATGTTTTAACATTTTGTTACAGGCCCTCTTGCTGTTAGCTAAATACTTAAAAGGCCAACATTTTAAACATCCCTGAAAGATCAGCTGGTTCATATATCTGGCAGACCATGCATGATTGTCTTTAAGAGCATTTAGCCTCCCAGTGTGTTTCTGGTCCAAGTTGGATTGTGTGGGTTCCCATATGAAACATCAGTTACCTCCATGTGTGATGCATGAATGCAGCCATTCCAAGGATCAGGATCAAAGCACCTTGGGAAATATCTCCCTGGGGTGAAGAATCATAGCAGACCTTCATGCTTATGTTGCAGCAATTCACACAAATCATGCCATGAGCCCACCAGAAATCACATCATGCTGAGAGATGGTTCTGTGAAGCCTAGGTTGGCTGCACCGAGCCACTAAATTCAGAATAGTAACATATGCAGAACTGAATGTATTGTATGTAGCACAATCTGATGAAACCTGTACTGCATAGGGTTCTTCTAATTTACCACTCCCTGTCTGCAGGTTTGAACTGTATCTTTCCTGCCTGATCAGTGGCAATGGAGGTCTAGCTATGACTAAGCTATTAATTGCTTTTGAGTAGTCTCTCCTAATTGCCTTAGTGTCTGCTTGTATTCTTGTAGGTATACTCGGGCTTTCATCACTGTTTTCCTTTCATTTTAAAAATAGTAAAGGTGAAATAGATCCATTTTTCTACCCCCCGCAAGGGAAAATAATTATAGGAAATATGAAGTTAAAGTACTACCCCTCCAGCATGACAGAAATGGGCATCAGAACAATTAAAAAGCCTATTCTAGGGCAATAAACCAGATGTTCACCAGTAATGTCTCAGATGTACCTTTGCTAAATGGGAAATATTTGTGACTCAATATTATAGGAAGATCCTGGCCATAGGGATGGGCATGAAGTGCTCTGCAGTGGTAGTGTGATCTCCCTGTTTTAATTCTGTTAGGAGCTAGTTGTGAAAAAGCCCACAACAAAATTAAAGGGATCTCCTGTGGAAGCAACCAGATTGCACTTGGCCATAAGTACCAGCAATATATAACTCCATCCTACACACATAGCATACCTATCCTATTTTAGAGTAGTTTTGTCAATCTAAAGCCCAAATTATTCTTCATCTTTAATGCAGGCTGATTGATGAGGATCAAAGATCCATTTCTCTAATGGGCTGGCAACTTATGGCCCTACAACTTCCACTGGTCTATCCAACATAGCCAGTGGTGAAGGTTGATGGGAATTTTAAGCCACAATATTTGGAGGATCATAAGCTGTTTACTACTAATCCACTACTGTACTGGTGACTGTAGAACCAGGCACGTACCTCAGAACTGTGTTCTGTATGCTGCAGGATCTGCAGGAAACACAGAAATTTACAGCTCTGCCTGACTTCAGCTATGGCAATCACAATTCATTTTCCTGTTTTCAGTTCAGGAGCTAAATCCAGATCTAATTCTTTACCTAACAGCGGGGCTGCAACCATGTTGCCTGATTCAATTCCTAGAATTACCATTCTGTATGCTGGCATTTCTGGGAATGATATTGCAGTGCTATAAATTCTGATTTAGTGTATTGCTGAAATGAAATCCTTCCAGGAAGCCTGGCTTAACCCTCTATCAGATGTTCACAACTCTTTTATATCTAATTTGCTAAAGTTGCTTGTTTATAGTTCTGGAAGAGAGAAACCCTATGGTAAGCCTACTAAGTCTAATCATCTTGACATGCATCTCATCCAGAGGAGCTGAAGATGCCAGATGCAATCAATGCCACCCTTGCCTTTTGTACCGGGGGTTCCTCTTCAACATGTGCTCACTTTACATCATGAATAAATGCCAGGAAAAATCATTCTCACAAGACTTACATTTTCACTGTTGGTAAGATGAAATTTTTCATGTTAGCAGCGAGATTCACAGTATTATGAATAGGTAGAAGCAATGGTGTCATCTTATTCAGACGTTCTGGGGCTCGAGAACAGAACATGAATAAAAGATGTACCAGATGATGAAGAAAGCTTGATTTTGGCCTGCGTCAGCTCCAATTTTTGGAGGGCCCTTGGGCAAGATACTGTCAGTGGGCTGTCTCCCTCACTAAACACTTTCTCACCACGGTTGTACTAGCAGTTATTGCTCCTAATTTTATTTTCTACCATAGTCTACTGTTTTCAGGGGATCTACACTAGAGCTCGTCCTGTTTATCATGGAGCACTATAACTGTACTCATGCAAAACACATTCATCACTCTTGATGTATTTGTTCATGAATGCAGAACAGTTTCCGCCGTGCTGAAAATGTGATCTTGTTTCATGAAAAATGTAGTTGCAGGCAATGTAGGATGAGTTGGAAAGGTGATGTGTGCAGGGAAATGTCTCTTAAGGTTGTTATTTTAAGCATCCGTTATTTGCAAATAACGGTGCAAAGGATCAGAGGTCCTTGTCGTCTCAAAAGCTAAACAAACCCCCTCTCACTGTTGTTGAGTTTTGCTGGAGGAAGCACTATTGAAGCCAGTGATTCCATTCTGAATAGTCATACATATCAGAAGGTTTCAACTAGCTGTTTCTTGCAGCGTCATAATGTGCTGACTTTCACAGGAATACCTGCCACTGAAGCCAGGATTTACTTCCGAATAGACATGTATATTAGGGCATTTCAGCTAATTGTTCCTCATGCAGTACTCAAGACAATGTGAGAGGTTTGCATCTTTCACAGATAATCCACGCAGTCACCTGCCAAAAAGCAATCTTGTCAGGTTTCATGAGGTGTATTCCATCTCCTGCCAAGAGGATACATACATACATACATACATACATACATACATACATACAGTATGTTCCAAGAAACCAAACATTGCTCAATGTCACTGAAGTAGCCAGCTATGCCCTTTTAGTATCTTGTTATTCTGCAAATGCTTTGGCAAGAAAGAGTGATGATGAAAACTATGTCCTCAAATCCTTCTCTATCTTATCCAGAACCAGTCAAGATTTCAGCCCTCCAAAGTCATCCTAACACTAAAATGGTGCTAGCGAAGTCCTTTGTCTCTGCTTAACAATGTGGACAATGACATGTCCGCAAAATCAGGGGGTGGCGTGCAGGATATTTCCTGCGATACAGAAAACCTGCAACTCTTACACGCTATTTGTCTCTAAAGTCAAGGAATGAACCAAGTCTCCCCTTCCCCAAGACAAAAAACTGCCAGGCTCAAAGGTGATGTGCATGTGCTGCTCTCATGCCATTTGAGAAGTCTGCAGAAGATAAAACAGTATGTGTAAAATATCCATAAACTTGTTGGGAGTTCAGCTGAAGAGAAGCGAGTCACTTCCACACTTCTCACACAAGTAAATAAATAAATAAATAAATAAGTATCCTTGGAACTGCAAACACATTCCTTTTGTTTGCAATGGGTTTTGTTTTTGCTGGTGAAATAAACCTAGAAGGGCAAAATTGACTTCCTGCAAGGATCACTTAAGTTGTGAAGGGCAATGCCATTTCATTGCTGAAAGGCTCAATGGAAGATATATGTGCGGAATTCGCCATGGTAATATGCTTTCTGTGAGGTTTCTACCATGCACATGATATTTGCATCACAAGTGAGCACGGCACCTCACAGAGCACAAGGTTTCTGCCATGAGGAATTTGCAGTCTAAAATCTGATGCAAGAAGAGGTCAGAAGTGGAGGCAGAGGAAACAGAAAAAGTTCACACACACACACACACACACACACTATACTTTAGTTAGTGATAAAACCACAAACCTTTGTTCTTATTATAATACAAATAAAAACACTGACACCTTAACAATAACCAACACAACAAAATTTACTGCCATCAAACTTAGCAAACAGGAACATCCTGGAAAAATTAGACTATGCACCTAAAAGTGAATAAAGGGCCAGGCAATCCTCTCTTTAGAGGGAGTTTCATACCCAGACTGCTGCCACTCAGAAGACCCTTTTTCATGTTACCATCATCCGTATTACCTTTGATGACAGCAAACCGAGGGAATGGGCCTCCAATTATTACTACAGAGGAAGGAAAAGGTCCTCTGACATCCCGGTCCTAAGTCATTTGGAAACCAATAGCCCCTAATCAGCACCTTGAACTGAGTTTATCTATTGGAATTCTATGTCACCCAATAGCCAAAGCTGTCTAGGTAGTTTACAACAATTCAACAGAAGTGAACAGGAAGACAACACAAATGAAACAGGGTTACTGTAATATGATCCAGACAGTGGGCGCTCAACAGTATTCCGGCTGCTGCATTTTACACCATATTCCATCACTCTTTAAGGGCAACCTCATATAAACCACATCCAGTACTCTAAAGTTATCAGGTGGATCCTGAGGAGTAAATGAAGGAAGGAAAAGGTGTGACATCAGGCTGGTCATCTTAAAGGCTGTTCTGTTCATACTGGGCATCAAGGGAGAAAGTATCAAGTCTTCGAGGCAGCAGACTTTTGGATGTCTGTTTTTGTAGATCCCCACTTCTACTTTTTAACCATAAATGCACTCAAAGTATTATGTAAGATAATATTCATTTTTTTAAATAGAAAAGCAGGAATACTTGGGAATGTTAACTGAGGAAGCCAATTAAATATTTTCAAGAAAACTCTAGCAAATATAGTATGTTTCAAGCACTTTTAAATAGTGATAAGGGCAGAGTAAAGATGTATTTTAGTAAAGAATTCACAAAGAAATATGAGACATTACAAGAATGGTCAAGCCTTAAACATAAACAATTTTAGCATTTTGCTTTTCTTTAAAGAACCAGTTCTCCAAGCCTCTCCTTCCAGCATGGATATTTATTCCAAATGTCACAAATCGGGGAATGGGGTGCTCAGGTAGGGCCAGTCCAGTCAGACCTTTCAAGCCCAGGTCCAGTGGTAGAGATCAGAGCATGTGCTTAATTAATGGATCTTGAAAGCCTTTAAAGTTTGGCTGGATTGTGTCACTGTTTGGAAAAGTTATTATTAGATCTCATGAATTCTAGTTCCTGTCCCGTGACTGATTTGTTTTTTTTTTAAATCCATTTGAGAAATCTAATTTGCTTTCAAAGTAAGAGCAACAATACGTTTCCACACATTTCTGTGTTGAAAATGCCATTAGATTGGCAATCAATTTGATTAGGCTGAGTAATAGCTTTGAGTTTCTGAGGAGAGCTGAACTGCCTTAATCCTATTCCCCTATCACTAGCTGGTTATAGGTTTGTGACACTTTTTAGCAAATTGTCTGCCTCATACATCTGAAACAATGCATTTTATATCTTTTTAAGCCTTGAAAGTAAAGATCTAAGGTTCTTTTGAGCATTTTAGTCCATGCTGTTAAATGTATATGGGCAAAGAAATCTCAAGCCCTTAGACTGAAAAAAGGGATTCTTGACTTTATTTTATTCTTGCACATTTAAATTGGCATAATAAATTTAAATTCTCCAAGATAAATTCATCTGATATTAGGAATCCTTAAAAAAGACAAAACGAAAAATATTGGGTTATCTGTGACGATAGAGGACCTAGGAGGATTATGACATCTTTTCCCGGGGAAATTTGTTTTCACTTCATATTGTTATCTGGGCCAAGTAACTACCTCCTTGACACTCCCTGAATGCCAAGGTGATCAGAAATCCTGGGAATTGTAACATGATAGGGGTCCCCCACAGTCGTCCATGGTGGCATCCAAGAGGTGTTCAACCTGGGATCTGCAGACACCTGACTTTCCCCTTCCTTTTAAAATATATCTCCATGAGTTTTAATGAAATTCATTTTGCTTTCTAGCAATTATACACAAGCTGCTTCAGCAAAAAAGGACCAAATATCCAACTGTATTCATCTTTGTGCTACCCATTTGTGTACTGAAAGTAATGTGAGATTTTCAATCCATTTCATTATAGGAGGTGAGGGCTTATCGCTGTCATATCAGTCTTTTAACTGTCCAAAGGGTGCAGAGAATCCATTTCTCTTTCATTGTGTTAATTTCTGTGAATCAGGTAATTCAATAGTGTGTACATCAGTGAATATTAAAGACTGTTCTGGTACAGAACGTATCTGTGTAATAAGCTTCTCCCTGCAGAAAAGCAAATAGTGGACACTGTGTTTCAAAGAAGCATTAGCTGTACCTTACCAGCAGAAAACAGTGGAGTTAGACAACCACCCTGCCTTAAAGAGACGTTGCAGTGTCTAGTAGGCACGAAACAAAAGATTCTGCTGAATAAGACACACTCTAAGAGTCATAGACAGATGCCAAAGAGGCAGCCTGCAGGTTAGGCATTTTGTGGTGGTACTCATAGGCATTGCTTAAATTTCCAAAGGTACACATGGATCCAAAAAGATTGGGGATCTCTGAAACACAAT
Organism: Varanus komodoensis; assembly: GCF_004798865.1. Taxonomy (NCBI): domain Eukaryota; kingdom Metazoa; phylum Chordata; class Lepidosauria; order Squamata; family Varanidae; genus Varanus; species Varanus komodoensis. The sequence goes on from NW_025335268.1 coordinate 80,251,680, forward strand.
CTCAGGCATGCCTAAAATGGTATGTTTCAGGGGTCTTTGCTCCCAGTTCACCATCTCATGGGTGATGCTGGAGAAGGGAGGTATCAGTAGGCTTGGGAAAACCTGGAAATATCTAAAGTCCATAAGGGATGTATGTATCATCACCCAAAAGAATCAGATAAAAACTAAACCTGCTCAGTGGCCATGGTGTGATGGCTAACTTTTATAAGAAAATAGGCAATTTAGAAGAGGGGAAATGGGTGGATGGAGGGAGGAAAGGCTGGGGACACCTATGTCAGTGGATTTCCTCATTCTTTGCAGCTTACATAGTATGTGTTATGGAAGCTAACCACAGTTCTGAACTCCATTCTCATAATAGATTCACCAGTACTTTGAGTAGCAGTAATGCTCAAAATAAAGGCTGCATTGAAGGAGAAGTCATCTCTTAATGGAAGGAATGGGCTGAATGAAATCCTGACCTGAAACACAAAACTGCAACATTTTGCATTGACCTCAACTTTGGTGGTAGTGAAAAGTGGGAACAATAGGGGTACTGGTCCTTAATCACTGGTTCTCTAACTATCGAGGAAGTGAGTGGTAGCAATGGCAGGAAAGAGGATGAGGAGCAAGAGCAGTTGATAACACTTGATAGTCAGTAGGTAGAAGCAATGTGGGAGGGAGCCCATAGAGGGGACCTTGCCCAAAAGATCTTCCAAAACCTGCAGCTGGCATGGACAGCTTTCTAGAGCAAATCTATTAACATCCCTGAGTTTATATATTTGTCATGCCATATAAGAAGGAAACAGAAATGGTTACAGTGTTACTCATTAGCAGACTATCAGATATTCCTTTAAGAATGGGGCTAAGATTGAAATCCTTCTGTTTTGCTTATGTGAGAACCATTGACAAGGAGACTTAAGAACAATGAGAAGTCTGTTTTCTGAGAGCTATTCTCTAGCACCAGGCTGAACAACTGTTCTCAGACTTACATACAGAGGAGCAACACCTGAGAGTTACATTTAATCAAAATCAAATTGCTTACAGTTGTCCTCTACAGCTAAGGAAAATGCAGCTCATGTCATGATTTAAAATTTTGCATTCTGGTATGCATGAGCAATTCTATTTTTACTTGGCAAATTATCATTGAGGAGTATGTCAGTTGCTTTGTCTTCATTTCATGCTTTTATCTCCAATATCAGTTGGACTGGAGAAGAACAAGACTGACAGAAGTTTCCCTCTTTAGAAAATAGATAAGCCGGAAGGACCTTAAAGAAATTTCTAAGAAACAAATTTGTTATGGCAATTTCTTCTGAATTCTTGGCCATCCATGCCTTCAATTCTCTTTCTACTTCATGAAGATGAGGAGCTTCCTAAAAGCAGGGCCCTTTTTATAAGCAGTTTTTTTGCTTTTGAAAATTTAATTGATGTAATATTTCTTTCTTGTACAGATGTTTTAAAAGGTTACTTGCAGCATAGGTAAATATGCAAATATCTTTAAGTGCTTGACTCTAATAAGGGTCATTTGCCAATTGCAGTTTAGAAAACAAGCAGAGGATAATTTGTATGTTTTAAAGAGAAGGGAATACAGTAATGTGGTAACAAAATGCAGCCAGGACACTGCTTTGGGAAAAAAGTCTCTGAATGCCCATTACATAAACATTTCCATATAGATCAGAACTCATATCCAATAATTTGTACATCAGCTTTCACTAGATGTGTTTGCATGACACATTAACCCAGCTGGGAACATTGTCCTCACATGGCATGGAGGAACAGGTTGTGTCCTTTCTTGTCTCCCACTCTTTCCCCTGATTGTTCCCTCATTCTCAGGAATACTGGAGAAGCGCTAAGGAAAGCACAAAGACAGTGACTCCAACTTCCAGCTGCTCTCTCTTGCTTCTCTGCCTGGAGCTGGCACTGACAGACAGTGTTGGCAGAGTGGGATTGCTCATGCTCATTGCTCACGAGACATCCCACTCTCCTGACCTTGGCTGGACACCTGGGATCTGTAGTGGGGTGGCAAGAAGGGAAGGACTGCCTTGGGCTGGGCTTGAAAGCTCAGACCTGAGTAGTGGGAAGACTGGCTGTGACCCTTTCCCACCTCTCAGCTGAAGCACACAAGCTGCCTCTATAGGCTTTGGAGCCCAGTGAGAGGTGTCTCTTCTGTTTTTGCCCCACAGTTCAGGTTCCTCATGCAGTACTCCTACTTCTCATACACAGTCCCTGCATGTCAGCTGTGGCACGCCAGACTGGCTTTAAAACCCCTGTTCACTGACAGGAACAGTGCTGGGTTCAGCCAACATGGTACACATCACAGTGGGTTTTCGTGCTGTCTGAACCCAGTCACTATTTTCAGGACACCTTTCTCATTCAAATTGGAGCCATCATCTAGAGATTTTTCGTAAATTTTCTCTTGGAGTAACAAAATTAGAGAAGTTTCTCATACGAGGAAATAAGACTATCATGAGAAAATATTGAGTTTCACTTCCAAGGAGCACCTGCTCATTGCAGAAAGTTTAAAGGCAGAAGGGGACAGCTCATTACCACCAAGCACAACTGCTTCCCTTGTTTATTGGAATTCCTGCACAAGAATCCCAATTACTGAATGTTATGCTGAATCTGATTCCCAGTGGAGTGAGATGTTGAAGCTGCTGTAGTAACAACTCTCTCTGCAAGACAGCACAGTGCAATAACTGTATTTGTGTGGCACGGCGCCTAATTGTGTCCATTTGGCAGATGAAGGGAACAAACCAGAGACATCACTTAAATGGGTTATTAAATTGATTGCAACTTTATTCATTTTGAATAGGTTTGCTGGAGGCATAAGTTAGGGACCTGCCATCAGGCAGTCCAGCTGATGTCATGCTAGTCTGGCTACCAGGACTGCTAGAGGTAGACAATGGGATCAGTGACCGACCATGACGCAGGCCACTAAGGTGAACCCCTTTTCTTCCATCCTGGATGTGACAAGCTTGCAGCCACCAGCCTTGGTGTCACATTCATCCACAACCCTTAAATGATCCCACCATTTAACCCTTAAATGAGAAGAGCAGCAAACTCAATCCCATCCCTTTCCAAACTGATCCAGCCCAATGCCTACCATGGCACAAGAGGCTTTTAAACTACCACCCATGACTTCTGCTGCCAGGTTTATTCTACAGTCAAGGCTGGTTTTTTTTATTCATGTTCCCCACAAGGGGCTCTTCTTTCTGTGTCCCATTACAAAACCTCTAGGTGGCACTGTGATCTAGCAGAACTATGAAAATATGGGAGAGTTGCAGGAAATCCATTCAAGGATTTCCCTCATTAGAAGGCACATGCGCGCGCACACAGTTGCAGTACACAACAGAAGCCTTGGAGGTTGAAAGTGTCATGTAAAGCATCTGCAGACCACTGTGAATAAGAAATGATGAGCGCACAGTAATTGCTTTGTGGCTGGATGTTTCTCGGGTTTTTGAAGGAAGATTGGATGTAAATTTCATTAATAAATAAGTTACTGGAAAAAGCCAGCCCCAGAGGGATATACCTCCTTCCCAATACTGAAACACAGGGTTATCCCATTAAGCTGATTGGTGGGAGATTTAGGAAGTACTTGTTCACACAGTGTGATGTTAAACTATGGGATACTCTTCCATAAAATGTAGTGATGGCTCCAATCTGGACACTTTAAAGGGGAATTGAGCAAATTCATGGAGGAGAAAGCTAGCCATGGCTATTCGTCCCAATGGCCACATGCTACCTTCAGTATCAGAGGAAGTATGTATATGTACACCTATTGCTGGGATCATGATGGGAAGGTGATGTTGCTCTCATACGCTGTTTGGTGATTTCCCGCTGGGGCAGCGGGAGGATGAAATAGACTCTTGGCTTGTTCTGCATGGCTCTTCTTTTGTCCTTAGGGGTGGAATGAAACCACTTGTTGACTGGGGCTTTTCTTTTCTTCAGGGAAAGGAATAGAAAGACCACTCCAAGGGTATTTGTGAAGCAAGCAAAAAATCCCACAGGGATAAGGCTGTTAAGCAAAAGGCAGTTATGGGCCCACATCTATAGAAAGGGATCTGTGACTGATATAAGAGCTACAAAATCCCTCTTGGTGCTGGGTGACATGATATAGAGGCAAATTGTTCACTGTGTTAGTGATTTGCTTTCATTTGCATATTACTGGCATCATTCTGATGCTATATGCATAGACTGTGTGTGTGTGCGTGCGTACGTGCACACACACACACACACACACACACACACACACACATACATATACATTTAATATTTGGTCTGGCTGCTTCCAGACCACTGATGCTTCTACAGTGAAGTATTATAGAAAAGTCATTGTTTTCTAAAGGAAGCAGAGAATATTGCTAACAGCTGGATGAAACTTAAGAGGAGCTTGGAGGTGACAGTCATGGAAATATAATGTGTATAACTTTGCTCTGTGAAATGACCATTGCTGAACACAGACAGATAAACATAATGCATCAGTGGAAATGTTTTCCATATGCAGACTTAAGCTTTCCATTCTTCATGTAAACATTTGTTATTTGTCCATCACTATTTTTTTTTGTCTTTTTGAAAAAGCCCTGAAGTAGACCGCAGATATGATGTTTACATTTGGATCAGAGCCATGCTATACTGCTCTGTTCATTTATGTACCCACAAATTATTTCAATGATATTTCCGTTCTGTATAGTGGTGTATACAAATATCAGATCCAGCAATGCATGACATGATTCCCATCCAGTAGCATAATAGTCTGATGGTCATGCGACATATAGAAGGACATGAGTGACTTATTAAGTTAAATCACCAGGGACATGTCACATATAAGGTGATTACCTGCCGAGTTTTGTTGCTCATGCCCTGTGCTGCATTATGGAGAAAGCAGACTATGGACGTAGAGAAGTCTCCTCTCTGCCACCTTTCTCCTCACTTTGTGGCAGCAGCTAGTCTTGGGGTGACAGCAGGTGGCATCACTGTCACGCAATGCTCATCACATTGCATTGCAAATCCAAACAGAGTTTCAGGTCTGACAAAAGACCAAATGCAAGTCTGACTGCACAGAATCAGTGCCATGTATTACAAGAACATGGGAGTAGGTTCTTCAAAGGCCAGTCCCACCAGCTCGGCTTGCCACGCCCATCACTTGCAAAGGAAAAGCTTCCCCACCGTCTGTGCAGTAGGTTACCCTGAGACAGTGTTGATGCCTGTATGTCCTCTTTTATCATTACAGGTTCCTTATGGATGTGAGTAAGGATGTGCTTCACACTGGTCTCTATATGTCCTCTGAAGTATTTCTTCTAGGTCCTTTCATCTTTTGCTGTCTCTCTGTCTAGAAATTAGGTCAGAATGAGATCACAAATATTCTTTGGCCTTATTCTGGTCAAAGTGGAACTCCTTCAGGCATTGCCCATCTTAAGTGCTTACTTAAAAGCTTATCATTGATATTAATGAGATCTGAAAGTGCTAACTTGAATTGGATCCAATCTTATAGTCAATTTATCCCAATAGTGACAATCAGCTTGCAAAGTTTACCCCGTCATCATCACCATTAGGCAAAATATGGTGTGATCTCCTCCTTCTCCTTCTTCTTCCACACATTATGAAGTTCAGCAGTCTCGTCAAATTGTAAGAATTTGCCATGTCAACCACTGGGTGAATTGGTTGTTCTTATTAGTAATCTGGGGGCATCCGTACTGCCCTGAGCAATGGAGTCTCACAGCTCTAGCTATCATTCAAGAAACAGCTTCTATTCTTTGCTTTTTCTTCATAGATATCAAATTATGAGATTTGATAATCATGAACAATTGCACATATGTAAACTACTTGAATCTATCTATGGCAAAAGGAAGCAGTAATAGAAGAAAAATACCAAAACTGGGATCAAATGCAGATAAGACTTGCATGGACATGTTATGAACTGAGCTATTAATTGGAATAATTATAAAAATTCACATACAAGTGTCATTATCACTGAAGCTGATGACCCAATTTTTGACATAAACAACATGCAACTATTCTGCAACTGTGAAATAAAGGTCATTGACTCTATTAATGTGTCAATACAAATCCAGAGATGACTGACTAGAGGAGAAATGGTGTATAGTTTTACAGGCTCCCACAGTCTTGTGGAGAAAAATAGCAGAGTTTTTTGTTTGGGATTTGGTCAATAGGGCTTTTAATAAATGATTTTCTTTAACCTTAAAAGTCCCTGTGTTGCTTGGGTCCTTGGAATACACCCTGAAGGAACAGACTCTTCTGTACTTGAGTAATATTTATGGATTTGGAACTGATTAACAGCAAGTCAGCAAAACTAAATGCAGCAGCAAAACTGCTCCAGGATTTTCATTTTGCGGTGGTGGACAAATAATGTTGCTTGCAGTGCAAGCTGGATGGTGGGATAATGGCAAGTGGTGATCTCATTTTGACTGATGCATTCCTTCGCTTGGCTGTAAAGCAGATGGGGGATTTAACACCTGTTCTTATTTCCTGAAGAACTTAGCACATGTCTTTCTAAACAAAATGCATTGATTTGGTTATTTTAAGCTTCCTTGTCTAAGGATGCATCCAGTTTGGCACACAGTTTGTGACTGGCAGTCATTCCTGTAATACAGATCAGCTGAACTGCTTATTTCTGATAGAAAAGTCTCCATTAATGCTGGGACATGTTAATTAGCACCCACAGAGAGGGCTGTGGTTTCCACAATAGATTCCACAATGTATTTGTTTTGTTTCATTTCAAAAAATTATTTATTTATTTATATTTATTTAAACAACTTATAGATTGACCCTACGATGCCTCTGGGCATGCATAGTTAAGCCTAGAAAAGCTGGGGGATGTCCCCTGGTGTGCCTAAGATTCTGAGCACCATCAACTTCGAGCATCAGTCCTGCTACTGCAGAGACCCATGTGCTCCATGTCAAAGGTAAAGCCTGGCATGGGCAGGTCATCTCTCCCTGCATCAGTAGGCTGCTTCTTCTGCCACAAGCTCTGCAGATCCCATCAGATATGAATGGGGCCTAGGAATTGAAATCTTGCGGCTTCAACCAGCCTTGGGAGTTCAGTCTGGATTTAGAATTGTCCAGGTAGTGCTACCAGCAATACATTCCATGATAGTTATTTTTTAAATTCATGAATATCTACCATCTCATTAAAAAGATGCCCTATATTTTCCATGATTTGTTTGGACCAAAGCCTTATATAGTCTGTTTCAGTCTTTTCTCGTTTATTTTTAAAATTATCTGTACTTCATCATTGCAGATACTGGCTTTTTCATAGAATGAACTTAAATAATACCAACTCAAGCTTTCCCTTTTTTCCTGTTCAGCACACTGCATAAATATATTTTGGCTGGTCTGGGTATATAACTTCCATTGTAATAAATGGAATAAATAAGAAATCAAGCTTACAGTGAAGCAGAAAGAACCGTGCATATGCACAAAGTACAGATGAATTAGCTAATGAAGAGCATGGACAAGTTATAAGCAGGGTATGAGTACTTAAGCACATTTTTAGCTGTGGTAAAGTTTACGCATGATGTGAGATGCACTTTGAGGCCATCTTTTAGTATGGGTGTCCTCGTTTTATAAACATAGATAGTCTGATTAAAGAACTTAACAAAAGCAACCATGGATGATGCACGAACAATGACATATACCTTCAGGTTGAAGACGATGCAATCACTAGTGTCCGCAAGATAGCAAGTTAGGCAAAACAGGTTAATGATATAAGTTCAATGAGAAAATTCTTTGTAAGACTCATAGGCCTAGAGGCAACATTGTTCCTGTAGGAGTCCATTCTAAACTATTCAGTAGCTCCCAGTCAACTTTTGCTAGAAGCAAAATGCTATTTCTTTGAGAACTCTCCAAAAAACAAAAAACAGCAGGGATGGCATCTGTTTACTTCAGATATTTCTGCCATAAAAATGCAATTTTTATATAATTGACCCAACATATGGATATTGCATGGGTATGGAAATTTATTTTAGTCCTACAAGTAAAAAGTTGCTGTTCCTAGACATGTACTCATATGCATGAAAGCATCAGAATAATCAGAACTGAGAAATTCTTAATTGTATTACTTGCAATGCATTGACCTTTGGAATAGATTTGTAAATTACGGCTGTATGTGATAGATCTTGCATCTGCTCTCTCTCTACACAGATACACAATTAAAGCAATGATTGCTGGCTCTCGTATATAAACTCTGGTGGGTGGGGCCATTTTTGTCATTTTTTTCCTACAATTTCCATCACATTCCTACCCAAATCTTTTATTACCACACAGAAAAAACAAAGCAGGAGCCCATAAGGTACCTGTATTTCTCTCCAGTCACCTACCACAATAATAGAAATCATTGAATCATAGAATATTGGAGTTGAAAGGGGTCAAGAAGGCCTTTAGGTCCAACTCCCTGCTCTTGCAGGCACAAATTTACACCATCATACAATGAGGAATACCTTTTAACTTTGGAAAATTGGAGCTGTGAGAAAGGCTTAAAGCGTGCATGCATACACCCACACACCCACACGAGTTCTGCTATCAGACCTCATCATTTCTGGAACTCCTCCCCGCAAAACTCATTATCACAAGACATATTCCTGGTTCTAGGCCATTTTTCTTCTTTTCAATAGTGGTGTATATTGATTGGTTTTCTAACAACCTGAATCCCTTTCAAACATTCTGGATAATGGCTTCCACCAACCCCAGCTAGTGGATGATGGAAGTTGTAGACCAAGACATCTAGAAAGATCTGAGTTGGGACGGCTAATCTAATGAATATGCAATACTACATATATAGTGCCAGGAACACATTTTGGGCCTCAGATACTGAATTTTAAAAACCGGGAAGGGTTCCATTGAATGATTTATCAGAGACAAAAATCAGGTTAAAATCTCAGAATCCCATGTTCCTAATGCGGTGGTGCTCAAGCATGGCAGAGAAGGAGAAAGAGTTTCCCTCACAGCACAGATATCCCAGATCCTTTGAAACTTAAATTCACAGCAACAGCCAGACCATAGAAATAACATGATGCGTATCAATGTCCCGCCCAAGAACTGGAACTGGTTCTACACCTGGGCAGTGGGCCATGTCCAGTATTTGGTATTCAAAGGATGGATCCTTTCCAAGAGAATGCAATTTTCCCCGTGTCCTTTGAATTACCTTACATAAGCATGTCCTTTGCCTTCTGAAGGGATTTATTTTTGTTTTAATCTTCCATTGAACAAACAAATGACCTTTGAAAGGATCAGGCATAAGTCTGACTTCTAAGGTATGCTGCTTCTAAGCTGCAGGAATCTCTGGAATGAAGATCTAAAGTAGTGATTTGAAATGAGCAAGAAACAGGTTTTCTGTTTGCCTTTCTCTACTATAAAAGCACAACACTGAATCCTTGAGTACAATTTGCCAGCAATTCTCTTTTTGCTGCCCAGGAGCAATTTATGCATTGCCCTGAGGCAAAAACCAAGTTCATCAGAAAGGGTGCCATCAACGGGGGAAGGGTTAGTCACAACTCTCTGAGGTAGGAGTGTTTGTTTTCAAAGTCATATTTTCTTTCACCTGTTTCAGTGTAGGTTTAAAATGGGCACACAGTGTTAGGTGCACACCTGCAAAATATGATGTAGGAAGTGACCTCCATAGCCCTCAAATTTCCATGCATCTAGTCTGTGGATAGAAAAAGAAGGAAACTGAACTGGTGCAGCCACAGTGGGAGTTTGGGTTGAAATGCCAGGGCCCCCAAATGTCCAACCGGTAGATGATGGGATTAATGGCAAATAAGACCAGCAGCAGCACTGGGCCTGGCATGAACATGACCAGTTTGATGCAGCTCACCAGAACACCTTTCTTCATGTTTTCTTGTCCTGTTATACTCATATTTTTAAAAAGCACCTTTTAAACTGGCCAAGCACATACATGGTTACAGATGCTGAATTTATTTAAAACCTACTATTTCTTTCTATAGTATTTCTTTCGCCAACGAACCAAGCAATTCTTCCCCCATCCTCCTCCAAAAAGGCTTATTGTCAAGGAAATGTGTACAGACAAGGCAAAGGACCCAAGCTTCACTCTGATCAGGAATGCAGACACAGTTATAATGCGCGGAATGCAGTGGAGGAAGGGGAGGGCTTAAGCAAAGGCATGGATAATGGGTGGAAATATTCTGATAACTATGTATGTCCTCCAATAACAGAGGCAGCAAAAGAAGCCTTATACTCTCTGCTTTTCTTCCTGACCTGAAGCCTTTGGTCCATATTTACCAATGATCACTCAACCCATGCCTCATTTTCTTAGCTTGCATTTTGATCATCTTCACTCTGCAACCATTGCTGCAGCTCCTCTATTTTCAATGGCTTCTGCCATAATTGGGCTCTGATATGACTAGGTATTATTATTATTAGTAGTAGTAATTCAACTTATAATCTTTGGTTAATTAGTCCCATGGAATCTTTAAGTGGATATGCTTTCACTGCCCTTGTTGAGGAACCTGATGCGCTCAGGGTTGGGGAAGGAATTTCTGGAATGAGGAGGAAGTTCTGAATGAAAAAGAAGAGCTTCAGACTAGAGTTCCAGATGTTCATTACTTGTAGCAAAGACTGTGAATTACGTTTGGTTGCCAAAGAATGTGACATCTCATGTGTGTGTGTGTGTGTGTGTGTGTGTGTGTGTGTGTGTGTGTAATTTTGAAATCAAATGTATGATATATTTAAGTAACAGCTTATATATTTTGCATGGAAGAATTACTGGCATATATTTAAATCTTATTGAACCAGACTGACAGATAAGACCCAAGAACAGCAAAATGGGACCTGCAACAAAATGTTATTGCATGGGGTGCCCCTGTTTATTGTTCTCGTCTTTACTATGATGGTCCATTCCATTCCAGCCCTATTCAGGTCTTTTCCCAAATGTCGGAGGACTTAAAGTAGGTCAAGAATAAGGACCCAAGCACGCTGGCTTTACCCTTTATGTCTTCAGTTCAGAATTTCATGTAACTGGGCACCCCGATAAAGTGAACACCTGGAAGGAGCTTCCATCCCCCACCTTGTTTCCACTTTCCCTCCCTGAGCCAGAATGCATGTCCACTAAACACACTTGTCATCCTTCATCTGTTTCTGGGCTATTCTCTTTTATGGTTGCCCCCAAGATCTTCATTCTTTTACAAAACTTGGACTTCTCCCAAGCCTGCTGCTCTCTCCTTTGTGTTTATAGATCGTGGGTTTTTTTGCTATATAAGCAGTGGCTTCCAGGTCACATGCACATCAGAAATAGAAGGAATTATGTGAAACGATAAAATGGACAGAGATAATCTTCACTGCCTTTAAGGAGAAATATATCATATACAACTGTGCATATATTTGCTATGCTTTCCATTAATCCTACCCACCACCCCCTTTGCATAGGCTTCTGAAATTACAACTTTACCTAGTTAGTTGGGCCACTTTGTACTGGATGATTTCCTTCATAGGAATCATTTAAAGATGTAACAAATGCTTGAATCTTGCTTTGTACAAACATGCTATAGCTAGTGCCATTTGACACTGTGTAGTCACAGCACTATAGATATTTATTTATACCATTTATTAAGCACCTTCCTTAAGCAGGACTCATCCAGGCACTGGAATGTGTGTGTGTATGTGTACCTATTATGAACTCCAGAAACTTTTTCTATATACAGGCAGTTTCAGTGTAACAGAATTGTAGATCAAACATTAGAGTTGATCCATACTATTATGTGTAAACTTTTAATGTGAGGTACTCATACTATCAATTCAAAAATTCTTGGTCATGTCTAAAGGTAAATGCTAAAAGAATTTGTTCTGCAAACTACAAGCAGAAGCTCTCTGATACACTAGCTGACTGATGCCTCTTCCTGGTCTTGAATTCTCTCTCTCTCTCTCTCTCACGCACAAACCCCAACATCAACCAATCAATCAGTTAATGTATTTGCATAAACACATTCAAAAATAGAAAAAGGTAGAGATTCTATGTGAAATGTGGAGGAAGGGCCAAGACTGATGGGTGAATTATCTTTTCATTTGTTGATATACACACCTGCTGTTTCAGCTATTCATCTGGGAGGATGCAAGTCCTGCACCAGCACTCAAGGATCTACTGCAAGTTAGTCCTCAGAGCTTACCTGAGACAAAGGTTACCCCCCTGAACCCCCCATAGGAAGTAATGTGGCCCACGACTGTGGCCTATACTTTTTGGTGGCGGACACCAACACACCAGGTGGATGTCTCAAGTGGGGAGCAGCATGTGTTATCCTGGCTGTAGAATTAAGAAGCCTATTCATAAGAAAGCTGTTTTGAATGATCGCCTTGTGGAAAAACAAAAAACTGGACTTCAGTCATAGACTAGGAGTGAGACATGCACAATTTACATTTACCTTCTTCTCGCTTTGTTTCTGTGGTACACCTAACCTTCAGAACTAGGTGCATTTCAATTTTGTATGGAGTTGTATGCCCCACCCCCCTCAATTTTCAAACAGTGCATAATAGTGCCATCTAGTGTAGAATTTTATAAAGTAGAAGGATAAATTAGAAGGTGCTGAGTGCTACTATAAAAATCAACATATTCTCTCCAGATTTGGCAGAAGGCACATTTTAACAGAAATGCCCTGTTCTTTTCATCCAACAGCTGGAATACAGATGCATCCCTAGGAAAGAAAATAACTGCATAAGAACAACACCTGAGATAGTGTTTAATTGTGTAATATGGAGACCAAAGCAATTATCATCTTATTAGACACCAGTACTGATTTGACTTAATTTTCCAATTAAGTTGCCACTAAGAATAGTTACACTGCAGTGTAAATTTTATTTGGAATAATGCTTTTTTCTTTTTAAATGGGTAGACTATAATGCATATATTATTTAATTCTTACGTATTAAATCTTTATCAAAACTGTGTTCTCTCTGAGTGGTACACAGCCCTAAAATTATAAAACACAAAAGGTTTTTTTTTAAGGGGTACAAATAGCAAATAGAGCATCGGATGTGAAAACTAATGTAAATGCTAAATAGAACAACTTTCTAAAATGCCTGCAAAAATAAAATAAAATAAAAGTCATCCAGCCCTGAAGGGATGATAATGTGGTGCCCTGGGAAGCTCTGTTTGCCTTAGCATAGATGTTGTTTAATATATCATAACACAGAATCTGTTCAGTCAAATAAACCCCTAAGATTGCACCATCGATTTTATTTATTTTTCATGTCATTGTTAGTCACTAAGCATTCATAAGTAAAATCAGTTTCCAACTGTTGCTGGAGCAATAAAACAGAGACTATGCTTTGCTAGTCTCCCCTTGTGATGTTCTTAGTTATAGCGGTTCCTGTAAGCAACAAGAACTACTGATATGTGTAATGTGAACTGGCTAGAGGCTTCACCCAGGAGAAAGCGCTAACTGACAGGAGGGGCAAGGTGTTACAATTACCAGGTGAGATACTGGTGGCCAATAAGAGCAAATGGTCCTCATCCCATAAGCCATCTGATCTGAGCTGGGGGGAATAAAAGATGAGAGCTTGAAGGGGCTTGGGGTACCTCTTTGAGGACAGGTTGCTATCTTGCTTCCAGTCTCTTTGCCAAAGAACACTATGCTACCCTGTGTCATTGGTGTCGATGACTGGTATAGTATTTGTGTTTATAACTAGGCTAGGCTGAGCTTTGTTATTTTGTGTTGGGGTGGCCAACAAGGCCCAGGGTTCCAGGGACTATGTTTGACTGTGAAGTGTATTAGTGCTGTTCTCCAATTCCCCCATTGCTTCTTCCCTTTTGTGTATTCTTTGCATTATTGTCTTAGCTGTTTTTGTACCCTCCACCCCCATCTTTTAGCCTTTTAATAGACCTATTTTTCTCCAATGTCTGGGTTGTTTTGTGCTGAATCCTGTGCCTGGCCTGGGGCATGCGGGTGGAGATTAGGACACCCTTGGCTGTGGGCTACGATGTGATATTGGGCAATGATGTCCTTTTTGGCTCTGAACCTCCCCACTCTTCAAACCACAGGTGAGCCTCCAACTGCCCCCAGCCCTTGTTTCTCACAAAGCAGGAGTCACACCTTAATGTTTCTTCTAAACCACAGAGCAGTCACAATGCCACAAAGTGCCCTGCATCAGGACAACAAGACCAACGGCTATGTCAGGAATCCTTCTGGTGTGCCTCATATGTCTGACATGTCTCTGAAGCTTGCAAGTTAGAAAAGCCTTCATTAATGCTCCCGTATTTCTATGTAAGACTCCGTTGGAAGGCAATTTATTGCTGCTGTTGGTAACCTGTACTTTATTTTTTCATCAAAATATATGACCAAAGTGGCTTACAGAATAGCAGAAGAAAACACAAACATAGAACCATAAATCAGTAAAGGAAAAATGGAATTCAGAATCTACAACTGAACTGTAAAGAGAGCAGCAGCAGAGTGAACAGTTGAAACAGCAAATCATTAACTGTTAGAAACCTGTCTAAACAAATAGGTCTTTTGAGTTCATGGAGCTTAGCCGACTGTACCAGGGAGTGTATTGCAGAGTCTGGCCGCACTGTAGCTTCATTGCATTATCCCATTTGCTGTAGAAGAATCAGGCATGGTGTTTTATCTGATCTAGAAGAACCTAAGCAAGGCAATGCAAAACACCCCCCCCCACACACACACACATACGTGCTTAGTAAAAATTGATGGGTAAACTTCCCATCAATTAGGAATTCATTTGGCATTTATAAACTTCCTTGGGCAACATTTGGAAAAAAGCTCATCTGGGTTAAATGACACCTAACCTCTTGAAATTAGCACCTAAAGATCATATTCAGAGCTAAGACCAAGTCCTTACATTAACAGACTCTTTTAATGGTATTAGGAATTGTGGCAGATTTCCTAGCTTTTCTGTTGATGCAATGGTGCAAAGATAATTGAGAGAACCATGCTTGATTTTTCATCAACAAGCAATAAAATGTGATAAATATGTTCTACAGAATACGAAGTGTTAGAATTAATAAGCTGAATGCTGAAGAATTATTGTTTGCATAGCTGACATACAATAATTGCTTGAAGGAAATCTGGGAAGCTTAAGTAGCAAGCATTTGCAATATATTTCTCTCTTTGCAAATTACAATTTATTCCACTTCCAGAAGAGCCAGGATGAATATCGTTGTTATCAGTCACAGGCAATAACTTATAGCATTCAAGAAAGACAAACCATGATAATTGAAACTAAGAATGCAATCAAATTATTACTGCTATTATTGTAGGAAGAGCATGCAATTCTTCAAAAGATAATCAGTCAGCACCACAAGCACATTTCTGTTCTCTTTGGATACCTGTACCTGCTCACTTGTTGATCTTAATTTGTCAAAATGAGAAGTCTACTTTACTGAAGAGAAGAACCCATTCAAATGAATAGCCATATACACCTTTAAATGGAAATGGCAGCAGAAATTGATTAAAGAGTGAAAACAAGAGTAAATGTGGAAAGTATGAGCTACATTCTTGGACTTGGGAAGGCAGATCTTTTCCTCAATTGCTCCAGTCAGTGAAATTGTATCCACCTGTATTATATCCAGTTTACATATCTTTGAAGTAGAAATATAGGAGAATTGTGGAGAATAATCTACTGAGTTAAAAAAAACAAAGACAAATAGCTGCTAATTTATGAAATTTACTGAAGCAAAAAGCAAGGTTAAAATGCTTTCCTGAAATTATTTCAGAAGAACCAATGGAACAGATGTAATTATATCTCATTTATTTGTAAATTAAGGGTACTGTATGGATATCAATTATATAGAATTAAATGAATGTGCAGGTGAAAGGAAAGATAGAAGCAAACAGACTGGCTTGGACAGAGAACACAGATCCAATGTTGAAATGGGCTGTAAGATTTCAGATTGAAGTAGCAAAGGAAGTTGGGTGGGGATGTTATCAAAGGGGTCTGCTCATTGTCAGGCAACAAATCCTGGCATTATCTTCTAGCTAGCTTTCCACTGTTGTTCAATAATTGTTCTGTAAATGTGGGCCAAGCCTATAGCTAGGGCACCTGGATTGTCTGAGGACTCTAACCTAAATATGATCTTCCTGGGTAGCTGAATGAGAATCCTGAGGTGCCTGTGCCACTTCAGGCAGGGAATATCTTCAACCAACCCACCAACCACCTTTCCCATCTCAAAAATCCCCTCAAATTAAAAACAGTACATCAGGGAAAGTATTTTAGTTTTGTCATGTTCCTTGATAAACTACTTTTATACTCTCAGCCGGCTTTTCACCTAGGAAATATTTAAAATTGTTATCCCTTCATCTGTAATCTGAAGTAGCACGATCCACTCTCAGTGCCAGCAGAAACTCTTCCACTGCCTGAGATGGGGAAGCACACATGTTGTCACCAACCGCCATTGCCACGGCCCCTTCGTCCCCTCCCCTGCGTTTGCCACCCTGCTCCTGTCACCTGTCACGTATGTTTCCCCATGTTTCCTCATGTTCACATCATGTTTGTCTAAATGTGTAGTGCAGCTCTCTTTCTCCTCCCCTTGCTTCTCTGTCCACCCAGTCTGCCTTCCTCCTTCCTTTGCTCTCCCCTCAACCTAACCACTCTGTTAGTTCCAGTGCCATTGCCCATTCAGCAGGGTAGCCGAGTTCTCTGAAGAGTCATGAAGAGCCAGGAATGCAATGCTATTCTCAAGTCCCTGGCTCAGTGGTTCCTATCTCAGAGCCAAGCATCGTACGAGGAGGTGCATCTGGAGATAACCTGCAGGCCAATCTCTAGCTGTTTCCACCTAAAGTCAGATCACTATTGGTGAGAGCCTTCTGTTTGACTATAGAAATCCCTCTCAAGGGGAATCCACCTTGCACCTTCTTTAATCGTTTAGGTGCCAATCCTGCTAAAGACTGCCCTAATGAAGACTCCTCTTCCCTCAGCTGTCACCACCAGCAAGTTAAACTGAGGGAGATATGAGCGAGAGAGATTGGCCACTCCAGCGGCCCTGCTGAAAGACATTAATCTCCCCTTCCTTCCTTCCCACCCCAACCCTTTTTCCTTGTGTGTCATGACATTTGAAACTGTAAACCTGTAGACAGGGCCTTGCTGGATTGCCTTGTTTGATTGATTATATGTAAGCCATGCTGGGACCCATTGTGGCTAAGAAACAACATAAAAGTGTTTCAAATAAAGTATTTATTTAAAAAAAATGGTTAACTGACCCCTGGATGTTTAAATGTTGCTGCTTAGCTCCTATTTTTATATAATGATTTGCTCTTTTATTCTGTTTTATCTTCTCTATGATGGTTGTTTTTGCAAAATTTTCCTAATCCATCTGGGATGCCATTTGGCAAAAAACAAAACAAAACAAAACAAAAAAAAAACAAAAAAACAAACAACATTCATATAGATGTTTCAAATAACACAAAACAAAATATATAATAAATGATTCATTTTGCTTGGCTAAATGGAACAGAACCATTCTGGTATATTTCAGACTTTTCTTCATCTGACTGAATCTCAGGATATTTTGGTGAGAAATTTCAGAAGAGTTCAAAAGCTGGGCTAAAGTTAAGAATGTAGCAAATGTTGTTAGCTAAATATTTCTTCCCCATACAAACCTAATCCTTAGAAGCAAAGGAGAAATATTGTTCAACAAAAGTTGAAAAAGATTTGATCCATCCTCTTAAGCTCTAAAATGTTGAGACCTGCGTTGCAGTCCTGGCATTTGAATAAAGGAAAGTAGTTCCGCATGTGAAAAATGCGAGTAGACTACTTAGTGGAGCAAAAGTTTAATAGAAGAGACATTTTTCAAGATTTTTAGATGATCTTGATTACCAGTGTCTTAGTTCAGTCAACACAGTAACTCACGCTCAATAGCTGAGTTTGCATTTAGGGTTCATTGTCATCAAACCATGGGTTGTTGTTGAAATATGGATTATCATGTTGTCTGAACAATCCCTGCTTTGACACCATGGTTTGTTGTGTTGTGAACTGTGGGTTGTTCACAATGGTTTGTTATCTTGTCTGGGTTCAGACAACCCAATAGTCCTCATTTCAACTGCAATCTCTAGTTTCCCATACTCAGCCGAGGAGTGACAGTAATTGTGTTTCCATGAATGCAGTCAATTTCACATCATCATCATCATCATCATCATCCACAAAAGACAGAATCTTTACTTCTGATTCTCAGTTTGGTCATTTTAGGATGAGGCTTTCATTGTGCAATCAACCTGCTTTAAATATAGAATATAAAACAGGTCAGAGGATATTGTGTTCCACAGGGCTTGGCCCTACAATGGTGTAGACTGATTCACTCACATAAGGGAGGGTGGCAAAGTGTCTGACTTTCCTTCGATGGCAGAGCCTACTGCTGCCTCCAGTGCTATGCTGGAAATGCTCACCAGTTGCTCTCCCCTGTGGTATTTTCCACAGGAAGAGATCACATATCAAGGCTGATATAATATAACAGTCAGGAGCTGGCAGCCACCCCACCTGGCTAAAAAGGAGATAAAGGAGATAAAGGAGCAGGCAGCTGGCCAGGGGGAGGAGCAGGTAAGCCAGCCGAGTGAGTGGGTCGGTCCTTGCAGCAGGACAGATGAGCTTCCAGTTGTAATTACGAGTAGTCTGTGCTTTTCTTCCTCTGCTTCTGGCATCAGACATGGTAGGGGACACATCTGGGCTGTCCAGTTAAGTGAGTTTATCTGCAGTGAGGAAGCCTGTGTTTGAGGAATAAGCACATACACGAACCAAACATTAACACTATTTGGTCACATATTTCAGTTTTTGTTTTAAAGGATAGGAAGAGATGGTCTCGACTGTGTTTGACTCTTTTTATAAACAATCAATGTTCCATCACCACATGCTTTATATATGAGGCCTTCTCTATTCTGGAAAAAAAAAGATGAAGCAGAACGACTTTTAGAAGTTGTATATGCAAAGTGTATTTGTTTGAAATCATAGCACATGCATGTGGAAGAAAACATTTCTTATTAGATAATGGTATGGGTTGGGTAATATGTTTTCTTATTTGTCTTTTTTGTAATTATTCTGGAAAGCTTCATGGCATTCTTTTATCAAGGGGGGATTAATGGTTCAGGTTTCTCTCTTTCTCTCCCTTTCTCTTTTGCTTCTAGAAATGGAAATGCTGCCACCTGGCGTCTTAACTGACATTACTTATTGGTTCAGATGCCTTTATAAAGACCCGTGCATCATAATAAACTGGATATGCATTAATTTTCTAAAGGATAATGCATTGTAACATACATTAATTTGTCTGTGTTGTCTATTTAAGTTACTGATCATGATTATTCTATTAGAGTTCATAGTGCTTTATATGGAGTAATATAAGCAAAGGATAGATCCATATTTCTGAGAACATGAATGGATTTCAGCTTAGAAGAACAAACAACTTACACACGCACACACATTTTATTTTATTAATTTTAGTTATGTATTGCATTTATTGACAATTACAAATAGTCAAAGGTCCTTAAGTAGTTCACAAAAAGTAGAACTATAAAACCTGGCCTGTTTTATAGCAGCTTTACCAGGTCTTTGCCTGGTCTGAATGCAGTTCTGAACTACAGTTCCCAGTATTGCTGAACAGTGGCTAAGGCTAATGGGAACAGAAATCCAAAATATCTGGAAAGTAACAGGTAGAGAAAAACATCATCATGTCTGATGTGTTTTTGAAAATTGACATGTACTTTCTATAACTGCTTTGTAAACAATTTTGCCCGTATAAAGAATAACTTACATAGAACATCAAATTTCATCTACACATATTTTTTATGGGACAGTAGTACTGCAATTATGTAGAGCTTTTAAACTCTCCTTGTATTTCCCACACCTATGCACACTCAAATTAGAGGTTGCAGAGGCCACATAAAATTAAAGAAACCAAACAGCGATTGTCAATCCAGTCTGTTGCTCTTTTTTATTTAATAATATGAAATACACTACTAAAATACAACAGTGCAATATAAAATACATCATGAAGAAACAAGAATGACACAAAATATGAAAAGAAAATATAGAAAAAAACTAGTGCACCCCTCCACTGGGACCATGGCTACATAGTAATTATTCATTCATTTCTTTCTTGTTCCTTACTTCTTCTAAATTTTGGCTCTTTCAGGAATACCTCCTTCTATCCAAAATTATTCCAGACTGCTGCTCTTGGGAGAATATAATTACACACGTTTCTGTAAGTGTGGGTAATTCATATCTGAGCTTCCTTTTTTCCTGTTCCCTTCCCCTCACATTCCCCTTGTATGTCATGTGTTTAGAAAGTAAGCCTATGGGCAGGAACTGCCTTATCAATTCTACCTAAGCCACTCTGGGAGCTTTTTGTTTGAAGAGTGGGGTATGAATGTAATGAAAGAATCATCCATTCATAATAAATAAGATAATAATAAATAACTTTTAGAGGTTGTCATTGTTTCCCCTTAAAAAAGTGATACACTCATCTTGCATTCATTACTCAACAGAAATTCAAAGAAGGTGACAACCCTCATTTTTATTTTAAAATCATAGGTTACATAATCTTGGGTCTAGGTCCAGCTTGAGGGTGGGGTGGCTTTTGGTGTGGCTCTGGTTATCATAAACCCTTTCCCCCCACTTCTAAATTTGCCACTACACCAGCACTCACAGTGTTCTTGCGATGGTCAAATGATGGAGGTGGTAGTAGTAGGAGACCATATACCTTGCCCTGAATTCTTTGATGGAAAGACAGAATATAAAAGTAATGTCACAATAATGTTATAATAATCCTAGTTAGTTACAACTGCATAACAGTAGCACTGATGTGATGTCATACTTTGTCAGCTGGTAGTGGAAATAAGCCAGCCACAGTTTTCTGGCATCTTACATATGACAATTTATAAGATGTATCACAATTTAAATCACATGGATTAAGCAATGAAAAGATGATAAAGTGTCTAAAAGTGTGGGCTATTACCTTCCAAGTTCCCAGTTCAAATCTTAATTTAACTTTAAGCTCATTTTGTTAAAGATGAAGCTAATGTAAGAAGAAAGCTCATACACATTTTCAGTGCTGTGAGGCTACCTTGCAACTGACCCAGCTAAATTGGGATTTTGCCCCCTAGGAAGGGCCAGTTACAAATGAGAGGCCAAAACTGCTCTTAGGGAGAGCCAGTGTTGCTGATAGATGGTGCTAATGGCAAATGTAGGCTGAGCCAGCAAAGTTAATGATTATCGTGCAATCTGAAAAATAAATGCGAGGTTTATCACATGTGCATAACATACAGGGTGTTAGGTAGGCCAGATGGCAGGAACTACTAAATGTTGCCCAGGGTCATTCCTTCCATTAGTCCAGGAATGTTGAACTGCTCTTAGCCCAAGGTCCACATTCAACTTTAGAGAAGCTCATGGAGCTGTGTTCCAGTGGCAGGCAGGGCCATAACCAAAGGCAGTGAGCCCAAAATAAATAAAGTGGAAACTTATTTTAGCTTAAAGGTCCTGCTACCCACAGGTAAGATTTAAGAGAGACATTCCAGCCACTGTGGTCCCTGCTGTGTTCCTTGTCCCTGCATTAAAAAAAACAAAAACCCAAAGGGAAAATATCATATGTGGCAGCTGTAGAGGACCAAAAGTACAAAATTTAGTTTAGAAATGAGTGAAATGTGACCATCAGAATGCTATGGAGCTGTTTGCTATTTCAGTGGCAAGAGCGTCATTTCCCCATTTGGGGTGTGGGGAGGGTACCCTGTAAACCACAGCTGTTTTGGGAGGTGTTGACTGCTCATAATTTCCCACCATTGCCTTAGAGAGGACTTTCACCCTTCCAGAATCAGGAAACCTGAACAGAAGCTGAGAAACCACCAAGTGAAAGCAGCTGGGGCCTCTAGGGAACCCTAAGAAGGCAAAATGGAAAGCTGGTTTAGGACAGAGTTCCAACACTCTGTAGTAAGCAGAGTGGAACAATTGTCTCCCACAGCAGATCTGGGTAGCAGTAGCTCCCACCATCTTCCTTGATGGTCTCCTGGTTCACTGGGTGAAGTGTCTGTTTCCTGCTCTTCTAATCAAGGAGTCCAACTTCATTTTATGAAGATAGATTCTTTCAA
The DNA here is from genome assembly GCF_004798865.1 of Varanus komodoensis. Taxonomy (NCBI): domain Eukaryota; kingdom Metazoa; phylum Chordata; class Lepidosauria; order Squamata; family Varanidae; genus Varanus; species Varanus komodoensis. The sequence goes on from NW_025335268.1 coordinate 80,273,696, forward strand.
AACAGGTTAAAGTTCTCCTGTTCTCTATTTTCCTCCTCACGTCCTCTTTTTTCTTCAGACTCTACCTTACTGCTACCATGGTTTTTATTCTTAAATGCCATACATATTTTTACAGGCACTTGACTGACTGTAAGCATTCCACTCACCCTGAGCCTTTGATACCAGAAGTGAGGCAGGCAGAGAGAAAACAGCTTTTGGAAGGTAGGAGAAGAAAGGAAGGAAGGAGAAAACAAACAGGTTTAGCTTTCTTTTATTCTTTTCATGCAATAAATCAATTTGCCTGATCTATATGTGAAAGGGAAACATGGCTTCAATATACACACACAGTGGCCATGAAGCTCCATGCTAACATAAGAAGTCTCCCTTACAGAGAAAGTACTGCCCAATTACTTGCCAGTAAATCGCACTGCAGTTAGTGGGATTTTCTTTTGAGGAAACATGGATGTATTGGGTTGCACAAGGCTTTAGGTCTCATTTCACTTGGAGCACAGGAAGAACTATATATGGTTAGACACAGGGTACAGACTGACAGACTTTCTAAGTGTGGAAGAAGAGGTTTGAACACCCATTCTTTTCCTGAAAACAATTACCTTGCTATGCAGCAGAATGTATATTCAAACATCCATTTTTTGCTTCACTTTAGAAAACCTGACTGACTTAGCCTTTAGGGGGTGGATCTTTCCTAGAAAACTGTTGTGGACTTTGAATTTTAATTTAATATTATGGCATGTATATTTCTCTCTGGGTATTCTTCCTTGTAGAAAAAAGTCAGACATGGCTGTCTAGTAGGGAGAGATGGTTACGGGAGCTGGCACTTCAGCCTCACCTTTAATTTTAAGTTAAAAAGGCTGCTAGTACCTTTTCTTTCTTTCTATTGTCTAATACATGAAATGGTGTTCTTTTCTCCACAACAAGAACTTAAAAGAAAATCTAGACAGAATTTGACATTTATAGTTTTATATAAGGTCACCTTTCCCCATGGGCTGAGGATTGTTATGACACAGATTTTCTTATTAAAGGAATCCAATACTCAAAAGGACAGGCGGCCAAATATGAAGTCTTCTTGCTTACAGAATGCTGCCAGAAGCCCTTGAAAAAAAGATAGGGAATGATGCAGGACATAATACTGTTTCATTTCCTATGGTTGTTTGTGGGGAAATAGTAAAAATACTTCAAAACTATTCCATACTATTTTCTGAAATGCAAACAAATAAAATTGCTCCTCACACAGTGGTCCAGAATTAGCCATAATGGACTCGTTAAAATAAATAGGATTGAAGTAGTCATGAATCATTTAGCACACATTATTTCTTAGTATGACCCAGATTTAGAACCCAGCTTGACTATAATACATATACTTAAATTAATATGGGGATCTTAATAGTTCATGAAAACAATTTTCTTCTACTTGTTCATGACTTATGCGTATCAAAGAATGTCCCTTTTCTACTGCTCCACACAGTGAGGCCTTTGGAGAGTAGCAACACCAGAGAGGGCTTTTTTGGCATTTCCATCTTTTGGAACCAGGCTCCCTGAAGTGCCAGATCCTGTCAATTCTTAGAAGCTAAGCAGGGTCAGGATTGGCTGAAATCTGGAGGGGTGACTTAAATGTTGTGAACTGCCAAGAGATCTTTGACTATGGGCAGTCTAGAAGTCTTTGCTGCTGCTGCTGCTGCTACTATGTCTTCTATCTATTTTTAACTCTTTTGGCATTTTTGTCATTTATTATTTTAGTCTACTTTTACGTCTTATACTTGATATTATATTTTATGTTGTATTGGAATATTGCTTAATTTTATATAGCTGATTGCTTTTATTAGACTTTAATTTGTGAAGCTTCAAGAGAGGTTCTGCTAAGGTCAGTGTAGAAATTAAATAAATAAATACAATTTATATAGTTATTATTGTGATGTTCAGTTGTAAAATGCTGTAAGAACTTTATTTGATGAGGCACTTAATAAAGAAACACACTTTTAATTCCAAGCACAATTTTAATTCCTCCTTACTCCAGTTTTCAGGATGCTACAGTATGTTTACCACACTACAACATGCATTTCAAGCATGTATCAGCTTGGTAATTGTGGGAATTGCAGATTTTTTTCTGTCTAAACACACACTACATCTTTAGTTGATTAATCATATGCCTTTTGATGAATCTGATTAATTGATTGATTAATCATTGCAGCTTAAAAGAAAGCATATATTAAAATTAGCAACTCAATATAAGTACCTTTTAAGATACTGATGAAAGATGGCACACATTTATTTAATAAAGAAAAGGTATGCCTGAAGATTAGAAGAACATTTTACATTTGTTTGTTTATTTTTAAATTTTATTAATTTACTCTCAAAGTTACAAACCAGAGCCCAAACAGCCTTAGAGAATAAACTAGTATGTTCTTAATTCAATGATTAAAATTGATTCCCAAGTATTCATCAACTGTAGTTTTACAGTGAAATCCCTTACTTGTCTACTCAGCAGTAAAGCCTAAGTGTTTACAATAAGACTTACATCTAAATAGGTATGCATAGGATTGTAGTTATAGTTATTTTCTCTGTCTCTACACATGTGGTTTGTGGTTTCTCTGGGTGATATTCCCCAATATAAAACAAAAAGTAGTCTGATACCAAACTGACATTACCAAACCTGCTACTTCTGCTGCATAACTAGTTCTGCACATTACTGTTTGCTCACAAGGCCAAGCAGCTTCTTGATACATGAAGTGACTGAACTGATTTTCAGGGTACAGCTTTTGCAAAAGTCTTCATCATAGTTTCTGGTTGTACGCTATGTTTCTGCAAACCACCCAGAAAGCTTTGGCAATCGAGTGGTACAGAAATAAACCCATCATCATCAACAGTAATAATGATGACGACGGTCAATTCAATTACTGATTGGCTTCCAAGCTGGCTGTAGCGAGCACTGGACTGGTTGCATACCTAGAATTCATGTTTGGTCTTGTGAATTCATCTTAACTGAAGAGGCTCAGCCCAAGAACAGCCAGAAAATGGAGGACTAAGAAGCTGATGCTGAGCTCCTTTGAACAAAGAAATCCAGTGTGAATTCCTCAACGGCATTTATCTGTAAATTGTTGCTTTTTAAAAATTGTGTTCTAAATCCCATTGTGCAGACATTGTATTGAATGTTGTGTTGGGTTCTCTCTTTGCCTTTAATACAGCTGCTGCTTCTATAGTTTGGGCTATGCCCACAAGATAATGTTTAAAACAGGCCAACCATCCTCACTTAATCTCATTTTCACTCACATGTGCCACTTCTGTCAGCAACTTTGACCTCTGTCAAACTTTTCACTCCTGCCACGAACTTTGACCTTACTTTTGCAGTAATTTGATCCATTGGTCTTCCTCTGTCATCTTTAATGCATTCCTTACAGAAAAGCCTCCCAATCTGGGCACTGTGCCTATATAGAAAATAGCATAGATCCAGATGGTATCACATTGGCATAGCTCAGTCTCACTCCCATGCCTTCCCTGTGTTGCCTGCCTTCCCTCGTTTGCTGCCTTCTGCTTCTCACTGCTGTTCTGTCACGATCATCTTCCACCATGTATCTCCTCACTTTCTCTTTCCTTCCATCTTTCCACTTCTCTCAATTGCTTGCCAGTAGGCCGTTTAACTAGATGACATGGCTAGATGGAGTCACTGAAGCAGTAGGTGTGAGCTTAGGTGGACTCTGGGGGATGGTGGAGGACAGGAGAGCATGGAGGAATGTTTGGTTTAGTTGCCTAGCAAAATATAGTCATCCTTATTAGGAAGCAGTGATAGTCATATTCTCCATTAACCTGCCCATAATCTCCATTAATCTTTGTAAACCATCCAAGTTGGCAGTCAACACTGTAACCTGTGATAGTAAATTCCAATTTTTAACTATGCTCTGTGTCAAGAAGAGCTTCCTCTTGTCTGTCTGGAAGCTTCCACCATTTAGTTTCATCAGATCAGGTTTATTTCTATTCTGAAAACATTATTGGTATCAGCATTATTATGTGCCGTACATAACTTTATATACCCTTATGTACTTTGTTTCTGCATTAATAGTCACACATGTTGCAATGATTCCACATGGATCCTGAATCCCTAGATCATTTTAGTTGCTGTTTTCTGCACCTTCTCAAGCACTATGATAGCTTTTTTGAGATACAATGAGAACAAATTTATGTAATACTTCAGGTACAATCACACCATAGAATTGTGCAAATCCATCACCACCACCATCGCACTGCTTTTATGTCCTACCTTTTCTCCCCTTGTGACAAACCCAAAGCAGCCTGCATAGTTCCCTTTCCTTCCATTTTTATGATATTGGCAATTGGCTTTGATTCCCTTTCCCAAACAGAGAATTTGTCTCTTTCCCAGCAGCTGCTCGCTGGATCAATGTTTTCATTGAGCTACCCACCACAAGTTCAAGATCAGGGATATAGCTTTTAGAACGATGCCTCACAAATTGTACAGGGGGGATTAATATGCACAAGAACACATCTATATCTTGCATCTCTTCTGTTAGCACATCTATGGGGATCAGTCTAGTGTCAAAATTTAAATGAAATGGCACATTTTGAACCTGCGTATGAACTTAAAATTAGGTTCATATTTGTTCTCTATAGCTCTCAAAGGATCAAAAGATCAAACAACTCTGGCCTTTATTTCTTTAAATAAATATGCACAATTTAAACAAACCCAGAATTCCAGGGAATTCCCTGAAAGCGGGAGGATCAGAGGTTACTACTGCTGTGGCTTTCTATTTAGTTCTCAGAAAGGTAGAGAGGGCAGAAATGGCACGCTGCTCCTTTTTCCTACTTCAAATAAGAAGTGGTGTGCTATGGCTGTTAAGTGAGCTCTCTCTCTTTTCTTTTTATTGGTTTTGTGGATGTGATTGTTTTATTCATATTTTGCTTATTATTTATTGCTTAATTATTGCATTATTCTATTGCTATTTTAAATTTTGTAAGCCAACCTGAAATGTTTTAAACAAAAAAACAAACAAAATAAACAGAGCTCATACAGAGAAGTAAATAAGAGAATAAAAGAGCAATGAGGATGATTGGATATCTTAAGGCAAAAGACTAAATTTTAAATCCTTGAATTTAGGAGCTTCTGAGATTCCAGGACTCTGCCAGGCTGAAGCTGCCAGGGCGGGAAAAGCTGCTACCTACCCTCTGATCTCCTATGTCTTTGCTAGAGAGACTCATGCTAGAAAGAAATCCAATGTGAATTCCTCAGTGGAATGTATTTGTACGTTGTTGCTCTCTTTATTCATGTTCTAAATGCCATTGTCCAGACATTTCTGGAGGGTTATGGAAAGATGTCGGAGGAGACTAAGGTGAATATATATATCCTGGCCTCTACAGTCTTCTACCCTCCCCAAGTTAGCCTCCCTTGTATTTTGGTTTTGGGGCATGCCTTGTTGCTTCATCTATTTCCTTTCTGTGAAATGACTGTTTGTTTGTTTACCAGCTCTGCCACTGACTTTTCCAAAGCTCTGCTAGTTTTGCCAACATTTCTTAGTTCTTAGTTAGAACTAAGACGCCAGCCCAATGGTGTCTTAGTTCTATTTGTCAGGACTTCTGAACTTCTTTGAAAGAACAGGGTAGTTGGCTCTGGTAACTAGAAGTTAATTTTGAGCTTACAGTAGCCTGCATATTCAGCAGTTTCCTGACAAAATATTTTGAGTGTCTTTCTTTTGCTGGTTTCACCTTATAACCTCAAGTACAAATGTGAAGAAATAATGCTCATGGTTAATTTGACTATTCACAAATCAGCTGCCATATAAAGATTCAGTTTCGTGTCTAAGGAAGGTGAAGAATTAGACATGTCATGTGAAGGTTTGGTGCCATGTGACTTTTTTGGTGAAATGCCACTGGTCTTGTTGGTCTTGATGTACAGAATAAATTAGGTGCTGGAACACAACTTGAATCCGACTACTAGGGAGATTGTAGGAAGCATCAATATATCTTAACAGATGTTAGAAAAAGAATTCTTAAATTGCATGTTCAGTCACAAACATCTTGCACACTTCCTTGTTTAGGAACCCCAAAGCTGCTTGTTCAATGTTATATTGCACTTTAAGAATGCTGGCATGATGCTATATTTTAATACCAGCATGGTTTCCAGGCACTAAGAGATAAGCCAGGTAAACTAACCAGTCCTAGTACAGAACTTCAGTTTAATACAAACATAATCTTAAGCACACATGCTCTTCCATTGATCTGAAATAGCATTAGAGGGATGCAGTGGCGCAGTGGGTTAAACCGCTGAGCTGCTGGGCTGGTTGATCGAAAGGTTGACAATTTGAATCCTCAGATGGGGTGAGCTCCCGTACTCTGTCCCAGCTCCTGCCAACCTTGCAGTTCGAAAGCATGCAAATGCAAGTAGATAAAAAGGTACCACTTCTGTGGGAAGGTAACAGTGTGTTTAGTCATGCCGGCCCCATGACCGCGGAGACTGTCTGTGGACAAACGCTGGCTCCCTCGGCTAGGAAAGGGAGATGAGCACTGACCCCTAGAGTCAGGCATGACTGGACTTTAATGTTATGGGGAAACCTTTACCTTTAATAATAGCAATATTTCATTGGAAATTATATAACTGTAGACTAGGAAATTACCAAGAGGTAAGCCAGTCCATGACCCTGCCTAAAAGAAAACCATTCATGCAGCAATTTCTCCTTCCTACCCAAGCATACAGAGGAACCTCTCTGATTCAGTCTGTGTCTCATAATCAGAAGGAAAGTGCATTTTCTGCCAGTGTTTACAGAGCACACAGTTTCACCTCCAGCTTTTCAGTAGTGGGGCACCTCCTTCCCAGAATGTCACCACTGACCAATTCATTTGCCCTTTTCAGCTAGGGATAACCCACACAGGAGCCCACATTGTGCAGGACGAGTGGAAGATGCTGCTCCATCAGCTCAATCTAGTCACTGCTGGCATGCTCAGTGAAAGGAGGCATCAGGAGCCAGCGAAGAACTAACAGGTCTCAGCACTGGCCCTCTGCAGCAATGTAGTCCTCAGCAAGGGCCTGATAATGCCAGTCCCTGATGCATTAACCAATAAACAATACTGAATAAAATATTGTGGATATGTAGTTTCAACTGGCCTGTGTAAGAACCTGGATAGCTCCAGGCTGCATCTGCTGGTTAGAATCAGAACAACAGACCCTGCTGGAGATATCAGCTGGGAGCCCTGGAGGGAAGAGTTATATAAGAGCAAGTGTTCCCTTCCTAATGCAGCCTTGGCAGTGCAGATGTTTTTCTGGTTCAGTTCCTACACGTTGCCATGCTTTTGCTGTATCACCTCAGTAGTGCAGGTCGTCCTGCTAGCTCCAATGTGTTCTTGCTCCTGTTGGATTTGGTTCCTGCCATGCCTTGCTGTATTTTGCCTTGCTAGCAAGAAAAGCTGCCTCTAAATCTAATTTAGTCGTTCTGCCTCAGGTACCTGCCCCCTGATCTTGTTGTCTTCTTGGTTCTTGACCTTTGGAGTGTTTCAGACCTTGTCTTTGTCTTCTGATACTTGACTTTGGCCTGTTCCTTGACTATGACTTCTGACTTCACTGTTGGATTCTGGACAGTGTTTGGATTTTATCTTGCCAGGTGTTTTGCTGCCCTGGTCCTGGTTCTTCCATCTTGCCAGGATACAGATAGCCTGGCCCATGAGAACATCCATCTGATCTACTCGAGGAGAGAGGCCTGGTCAGGTTGTTACCCTTGTTATGAACACTGAACATAGAAAAGAATGTGGAGGGAAAAGTCAATGACAGAATAAAGAAGGGAAGGGTTTCCTAAATAGCTGCAAGAAAGGATGATAATTATAGTAAATAACCACATGCATAATATTAAAATAAACCCGATAATATGCAACAATATAAAAGCCAAAGAGGGACAAAATAAGAACCAAAGAAGGGCCTTGTTGATTCAGACCAAAGGCCTATCTGGTCCGCCATTGTGGCCAATTGGATAACCGTAAGAAGCTCATATCCAACTCAGACTGCTTTCCACAGGGTGGCTCCCCCCCCCCTTTTTTTTCTTTTTGGCAATAACCTCACCTAATAGCCAAGGGATTCTTCTAGAGGTTGCTTGTTTCCAAGTCCTTTGACCAGGAAGAATAATTTCACCGTGGGTTATAGAGACAGGATAGTGAGCTTCTTGATGTCACCCATGACTCTACCAGTGACAGTCCTTCTGCCAGTGCCCAAATGGCAGTCTAGAGTGACCATAAGTGATTCTGCATGATTTTATTTTTTTCTGCAACTATATTGCTCATTTAGATTGTTCTTGATGTCGTTCATCTTTTGCAAGTGTGCAAGTGCACACTCAGGTCTGTCTTATAAATGAAGTCTTGCCTGGCCAGTTTTCTTGTCTGTTTCAACTGTGAAGGGGAGTAAATAATAGACATAAATAATGATAAGACAAGACTGCATCTAAGCTACTTTGCAAACAGTTCCTAGGAAGCACATACCTAGGGGAACTGTGCACCAAAAGGGGATGGAACCCATCCCACCTTCTTAGCATTATAAGCATTTTGAAATGACAATTCTCTGTGTGCCCAATAAATCCTTTCCCAAGTTACCAGTTTGACCAGGAAGGAAAGATATTAATTCTCATACCCTTTCGGAGCACTAACTCATGCAGTTGTTATTCTCTGACTGTTCTAAAAGACTGTGTAAGTGACTGAATGGGACTGAGTGAATGGTGCTTCCTGGGAGCAGGAAGCAGGTGTAAATACCAGTGGTGCTGACACCCTATCACCGCCATCCTGTTCTGCCGCTTCAAAGTTTTTTTTACACCTGTTGGGAATATATACACAATTTTTTTGGACTAGGAAAAATATACACAATTAATGGCCAGAAAGTAAATGGAGAGAGAAATTGTACGAATCGATGGGCCACATAGGAGAATGGAAGGGAAACTTGTGTGCTTGTATTAACTGCTCTATTACTGCAGGTGCATGAATTTCCTCTCCATTTATTTTTCAGTCCTTTAATTTGTGTACATTTCTGCAATTTTTAAAAGAACGCTCAGGGAATCACAATAAGCTCAGCAGTCAGTTCTCTGCAAAGGAGCTGTTGAAAGTGTGTGTGCAGTGGAGTTAGTATCTCTCCATTCTGGCTAGCTGCAGATCATGTCTTTCAGGGTTCTTCTCAGAGAACCTTCCTGAATGTGAAGCTGGTAAAGTGCAACTACCTCCTTGAGTAATGAGGGAACAATGTGATCCACTATAGTTATTGATTCAATGATTTATTTCATTTTCATACCATCCAATAGCCCAAGCTCTTTGGGTGGTTAACGTTAAAAACACACAGTAAAAGAGACATAAAACAATAAGACAATAAAATGAAAATGATTGCAACTGAATCAGCACAGAGGTAAACCAGCAGCACATGATAAAATAGAATATAAAAACTAAAATAAAAAATGTTGTTAAAATACTGGGGAAATAAAAAAGGTTTTCACCTGGCACCAAAAAGAATAAAAGAATCGTTACACATGACCAAGACTCCAAACCACTGCATAACTCCAGTTTATAAACTGAGTATAATTTATGTCTCTCATAGTTTGTATGAGCTGACAGCACATGGATTGCCACTAATTAGAAGCAGAAGTTTCTAATCTTTTTGCCTCAAGTGGGAGAAGAGTGCATGTGTGAACCCAAGCCTAGGTTGAACTGTGTGAGTGAGAAGGAAGAGCTCAAAGAAACACTAAGGTGAAAGGACATGGGCTCTTCCATCTCGTATCCAGAGGCATTTCTACCCTGGAGGAACGTGGAATTGAAAATAGATAAAACATTTGCTATCCAATTATCTATCTACTTGTAGATCCCTTAAGAAATATTTTGAATAAAGTCATGGCTTGTTAAGCAAACACTATGCTTGCTTTCTTTTTATTTGAGAGTTTGGCCTCAAAATCTGTGTATTTATTACCTTGGTGATTTTTAATAATTTAAACAAGTTTAAATTATATAGAGGAAGCTTTTCAATATATTCTAAAATTTTGAAGGGCACGATATTTCCTAAGATATGCGTTAAAGGGGATATTAAAATCACAGTATGACAGTCAACAATGGATTTGTAGGAAAGGATGTTTAGTTAGGCAGGCAGAATGAGGTCATGCCATCCGCTAAACTTTGTGGCCACAAATGCTATAGTGTTGGGAGTCCATCTGCCCATTGGACTGTCACTTCACATTAGTTTCTCAGAAGAAAAGCATTATCCAGTTATTAAATGTATACAATGAACAGACTTTAAGGGGAAGGAACCATGACATGAATAGTTTTATAAAGAGTAAATAAACTTCAGTCAAGACTTTGTTCAGTAACAGCACAATACTATCAGGTCTAATGCCTAGCTGAAATTTAATCCATGCCTCTAAGAGAGCAATAAAGTTAAGGTGATCCAGTAGGATTTCTGGAATTAAATTCCATGTGAATAAACAGTTTGAACTTTTTTTTCAATCCAAACCATATTTTCTTACCTGTCTAATACCTGCACTAGAGAAAGGTACATACTGTATAGTACCTGATTCCAAATTTCTATGTCATGGAGGTAAATACTCACGTTCCCTCAGTGGAAGATGTTGGTTGAACACATTTTTATATTATGGTTTACTGCACTGGTAATCATTTATAAACCATTATGAGGGCAATGTGCTGAGGGAATGGTATGTGTGTGTGTGTGTGCATAATAAATAATGAAATTGCTTCCTAACCGTTTATGGGTTAACATCCCAGAAAGCCTTTGTTAATTTCTCAGAGAGTCTCAGCTATTGGACTGTATAAAAATGAAATTAATAAGGAGACCTTTTGCCAAAAGCCACTCCTTCATTTTATATTTAT
>NW_025335268.1:80284628-80493374 GCF_004798865.1 Varanus komodoensis
CTTATCTCTTCTAGCTATTCTCTGGAATTCTGCATTCAGTTGGGTGTATCTTTCTCTTTCTCCCTTGCCTTTCGCTTCCCTTCTTTCCTCAGCTATTTGTAAAGCTTCCTCAGACAGCCATTTTGCTTTCTTGCATTTCTTTTTCTTTGGGATGGTTTTAGTTGCTACCTCTTGTACAATGTTGCGAACCTCCGTCCATAGTTCTTCAGGCACTCTGTCTATCAGATCTAATTCCTGAAATCTATTTGTCACCTCTACTGTATATTCATCAGGGATATGATTTAGGTCGTACCTGAGTGGCCTAGTGCTTTTCCCTACTTTCTTCAATTTAAGCCTAAATTTTGCACCAAGAAGCTCATGAACTGAGTCACAGTCAGCTCCTGGTCTTGTTTTTACTCACTGTATAGAGCTTCTCCATCTTTGGCTGCAGAGCACATAGTCAATTTGACTTCTGTGTTGACCATCTGGTGATGTCCATGCATAGAGTCATCTCTGGGGTTGTTGGAAAAGAGTGTTTGCTCTGACCATCGTATTCTCTTGACAAAATTCTACCAGCCTGTGCCCTGCTTCATTTTGTACTCCAAGGCCAAACTTGCCTATTATTCCAGTTATCTTTTGGCTTCCTACTTCAGTATTCCAATCGCTCCTGATGATAAGGACATCATTTTTTGGTGTTAATTCTAGGTGTTGTAGGCCTTCATAGAACTGGTCAATTTCAGCCTCTTCAGCACCAGTGGTTGGGGCATAGACTTGGACTACTGTGATGTTGAATGGTTTGCCTTGGATTCGAACTGAATCATTCTGTCATTTTGGAGATTGTATCCCAGTACTGCTTTTCCCACTCTTTTATTGACTATGAAGGCTACTCCATTTCTTGTGAGGGATTCTTGCCTTCAGTAGTATACTTGATGTTCATCTGAATTAAATTCACTCATTCCTGTCCATTTTAGTTCACTGATTCCTAAGAAGTCGATGTTCAGTCTTGTCATTTCTTGTTTGACCACATCCAGCTTGCCTTGATTCATGGATCTTACATTCCAGGTTCCTATGGAGTATAGCTATTTGCAGCATCGAACTTTTATTTCACCACCAGATACATCTGCAACTGAATGTCCTTTTGGCTTTGACCCAGTCACTTCATTCTTTCTGGCGCTACTAGTACTAGCCCTCTGCTCTTCCCCAGTGGCATATTGGACACCTTCCGACCTGAGGGGCTCATCTTCCGGCGTCATATCTTTTTGCCTTTTGGTACTGTCCATGGGGTTTTCATGGCAAAGATACTGGAGTGGGTTGCCATTTCCTTCTCCAGTGGATCACGTTTTGTCAGAGCTCTCTCCTATGACCTGCCCATCTTGGGTGGCCCTGCATGGCATAGCTCATAGCTTCATTGAGCTATGCAAGCCCCTTCACCATGACAAGGCAGTGATCCATTGAAAGAGAAAGGCTATCTAGACAAGTCCAATTTAATAATAAAGAACTATATGAATGGAGAATGAGTTGTCCATCACACAGACCACCGGATCACTCTTCCCCACTCTAGTAAGACACATTGTATTTCTATTTATAGTTATTATTTCCAAGTCTGAGTCCACCCATATAAATTAGCACATCAGATATTGTGCCAATGAGCACCGTCTTTTGTTCTTTTACTTTGATGATGTGCAAGTGGCCATCAGGGAAGAAGCATGCTGCTGTCTGCCTGGCATATTGTCTCCTTCCTTCAATTCAGCTGTGCCATTTCACCATAACCATCTTGGAACCTTAATGCAGTCATGGTGCCAAGGAGCAAAATATGTCCAATTGTTTACCACAAGCAAAATTTTATCAGGTGCATATGCTATGCAGGGTGGGAAACACTGTACCTGCAAAACTTCCATCTTCTACACATTGTACACAGTGCAGAGAATTGATTTGTAAGTAAACATACACAGGTTGCTGTAGTAGGTACAAATCATACATCCCTCAGTTACTACTGTAATGGCTTTTTGTGCTAGTAACATGCTCAAGATTAAGTGCTGCAAGTTACTTGGTTTCCCAGTTAAAAACTTGGTGGGTTTATTGATTTAAGGCTACCATGTACTGTAAATATTCATTATCACGACATAATGACTGTAGGCATATTTGCATTTTTTACACTTCAGCTAGAATCTTTTTGAATAATCTATTACATGTACTTTTGATGTCTCTGCTTTACCAGCATGTGGCACTGTTTTCTGTAGAAAAACAACCAATCATTTCCATAAAGCTATTTTTCAAAAAAGCTGGCTTGTATTCTCCTAGTAGCAAATATTGTACTACAGGCTAGTTTCATCTTGGAATATCCATCTTCTCCTTCCAAATCCATTGTTTTGGAAATGGATAACTATTTTGCCTCTACAGCAGTAATATCCTCTGAACAGATCCAAAATAATCACCACATACTATTTTTTTCAGTATATATCTGAAACGTGAGTACTATAGCACAAGACTACTGAAAATTCAGTTCATTTCAAAACTAGTGATGACAACCAAATGAGATTTTTAATATAAAAATTCAACACAAAATCACAATCAACAACAATTAAAGAGATAGTTCAGAATACGTTTGTTTTGTTATGTATGTACAGTAAAATACAGTATGTGTCTTCAAAAAGTTGAGCATACTTCCATGAGAAATTCTGCAAAACTTTCCCTGCAAAACATGTGAATACTGTACATTTGACTTGTTTCCAAATCTGGGTTCTGTTAACCATATAGTTTATTCCCTTTCACTGCAATGGGAATGCATACATATACATATAAATGCACCTCAGTGTTTCACAGGGTGTTTCCTCAGTGTCATTCACAGAAAAATGGTACTTCAGTTTTCAGAACTACAATCCCAACCCCAAGTCTGTTTGCTTACAAGCAAGCAGGAGATTATTTAAGAGAGGTTCTGGAGTTTCCTCTATCATGGAAATAAAATTCTAGCTTCACACAGCTTATGGTTTCATGTGACATCTGAACAAAATCATTAGAAAGTTTCAGACATCATGCTAAATCCTGATTCGTAGCTTCATGAAGAAGTGAAAAGCCTGGGACCTTACTTTTTCTGTAATGTGAGGTGACACCTTTCCCTGGTTAGACACAATTTGTCTTTTAATTTGAACTGGCAAACTAAGGCTTGCAGTTGCAATAAAAATCAGGACCAAACACCATGATCAGACTTTGGTTTGAAATCCAGATCTTCAGGCAAATGCAATCTGTAGCTGACAGTTCAGACCAAAAAAAAAAAAAAAAAAAAAAAATCAAACAAAAAAAATGCAGCGGATGATTAGAAGACTAAATTCACTCAAGATAGAAAAGGGAGAGGAAGTAAAAGAAGGACATGAACCTGAGACTCTTTGACAGCTTATTCAAATAGCAACTAGAGGTGTGTAAACTTCCAGGTATCTGGAGAACCTGTTCTCCCAGGTCTTCCAGATTTCTGCTTGAGTTTAGATGATCAGTGGCTGTTTTCTCATCATTTGCTGTGGTGTTATGGGACCCTTGCTTACCACTTCAGTTTATCTGCAGTTACAACCACTGTGATATGTTGTCACTACTTCATAAATAGCCACTGTATTAGCCATATCTAAGTTGGATGTTATTATTCTGGGTTATTTCACCTGAGCAACAAAGCTAACCAACTTTAGCAGTGTTTGTATATGTGACAGGAAGCCATTATCAGTGCCAGTTTTCTGTACACACATTTATCACCGAGATACACATGGGAACCATTCTGGAGTGGTAAATGAACTTCACTATGTGTGTGCCCAGAGCCTCTTTGCCCTTTCATATTACTGCTCATTTGCTGCAGTTGACCTCTGCCACTGAAAATAAATTCCCAGAATTCAATCAAGTCTCAGATTCAAGGAATTTCTACTGGAATCTAAGGGACTTTGCCCTAAATGAATGTGTGACTAAGGCCTTGAGTATTAATAGCATTCACCATTCCTTACAACTCCTCCACACATCACACAGTTACAAATTCAATAGAAATCAGTGGGACTTATTTCCATGTAAATGTGTGTTAGGACTGGTTTTAGGGCTCCTTGGAAGGCAACATTTTATGTGGGAATCCCATTTCACTGGCATTCAACAGCCAGTCTTTTGTGTCCAAACAACCAAGTTCCTACTTAAAAGGAATTCAAAGCAAGACTAATGATCTTGGCAACTATGACCTTTCTAACACCACTGTATAAGCCCTGTATCCACACAAGTTTAAATGAATAAGGGTTCTGTGTCTTTTATTCAGATTTTTAATGCAAGTCATAGCTGTGTGTGTAGATATATGTTTTAATCGCATACAGCTCGAATTAATAAAAGAAGGGTACTGGCAAAAAATTAAGGTTAATGATATTGATTAGAAACTAAACTGATCAGTGCAAAGCTGGATGTTTTTCAAGCATTTCTTTTAAATTATTGGTGGATTGATATAAATTGTTGCAACAACAGCTGGAAATGTCAGTGCTTGTAAATACAAAGATTCATTTAAGCTTGTGGATCTGCATCTCCATCAAGAAAGAGAGAAGTCTTTATGTGAATCTGTACTGTTATATGGGATAAGGCAAATATTCTTATAAGTCTATATATATTTTTCTTTTGTTCCCCAAGAAAAGTTTTTCTTTTTCTTTTTATATCTGAGTGATAGTCAATGTACAAAACAAATCTTTTTAGTGGTAATGCCCTTTTTGTGAAATTATCTTCCCAGACAGCTAAGAAAACCACCAGCACTGTTACCATTCATAAAACAAGACCTTTTGGTTCACTGAAGCTTTTCCAGTGGAATCCTATTTATGTCTACTAAGAATTCATTCCCACTAAATTAAATGGGGCTACTCACAGGTAAATTGTTAAAATATGGTGGGTGGGAGGAGACCTTCAGTGAATGTAATGATCTGGTTCAGACAATGGTCACAGTGTGTCATGGGCAACAGCTGATATGACTATTCAAGCTGCAGTGAATCAGTTGCTGTGACTTATTGTGATATCTGAACCCTGTGCAGGGTGCATTATTGCTGTGTAGCCACAAAATCTCCCCGAAGCAAAAAACAGTTCAGAGGCTGGAGGTGGTTTGTTACCTATGGGAACAACCCACCCACCCTATACTACGGCAATCACCTGCTATGGCTATTCACAATGGCCGCTGTCATGCTCTGACCCACCATGGCTTAAATATGCTATAGTGACCTGCAGTGATCATGCAAAATGGCCCAGAGGGACTTTGGGGTAACCATGCACTAGCCTGCAGTGCCATGCTGTAATCTAATGCTCACCTGCAAGGAAATAAGTCCCACTAAAGTTGATAGAGCTCATTTCTAAGTGAACGTGTTTTAGACTTCATTGTCACAGCACTGTACTTCTTCTTGCATTGTATTTCTTGTTGGGTTCTGTTACTGCTATTTTGATTTTATATGGTTTTTATTTAGCTTTTTTATTTCAAGTTTAAAAGGCCAAAGTTACTTACCATCTTGTTCTGAAGATTGGTATTTTTGGGTTGGTTGGATCTTACTTGTAGAGAAATAGGATCTTCAAATGTTTTAAATGAAGAAAACTAAACAAAGCTTTCTTGTTCGAGTGCAAAATCAGTCTAGGATGCCAACAGCCAGTTCTAAACTTAGGATTTTTTTTTACTGAAGAATAAAGTCTACAGATGTCTCCCAGGGCTAGATCAGAGTCTTTTTTTTGTTGAAACAATGGCACACAGAGATATGATGAAGGAAAATGGCAACAGTATGGTGTTTTTATGGTAAGGATGGTCCTCCTAGGAGGATGTATTGGAATGTACATGTGAAGATGTATAGGTGAATTAAATACTGCAGTTGGATAGACTTAAGGGAGCGCAAACTGTTAGTGTCACATAGCTGAGGTTATTTATTTACTCATTATATATATATATCCTGCATGCTTTAAACTGTAATTCTA
Source organism: Varanus komodoensis (assembly GCF_004798865.1). Lineage (NCBI taxonomy): Eukaryota > Metazoa > Chordata > Lepidosauria > Squamata > Varanidae > Varanus > Varanus komodoensis. Next base: position 80,290,554 of record NW_025335268.1, read on the forward strand.
CATCCCCTGAACTTAATGGATTGGAATATTGAGTACATATACACAGAACTGCACTCTGAGTTGCACAGTGCATTTGCCTGCATTAGGGTAAAGCTTTTTTTTTTATTTTAAAGAGGAAGAGATGATAAGAAAGCTTCAGACCAATGTACAGTGGTTCTACAGTGAGTAGAATACAGATGTCTAGTGTGATGTGAGACCTAGGGCTAGCTAGTAATTGATAATTTCCAAGCAAGTGTAAGCCATTTGTAATGATTCTTCAGATCTTTGAGGTTGCCAGATGACTTTAATTTTTCAGGTAAAATTGTTTTGTCAGTAATTTAACTTAAAAAACCTCTTAAATACAATAATGTCAGAAAATTGACCTGTGGTTTATCTACCCTTGGTGCAAGAGGCAAAGTGGCTAACTTAAAGGTTTATTCCAATGGTGAAGTATAATACATAGTAACTGTTGTGTTAGATTATGGAATTAACTAGATAAAACATGGAAGCAAGATTTAACCAGAATCATACCAGTACAATTGAAATCATAAAATATTGTTCTCTTAGAAAACAGTACTGGGACTTGAAAAGCCAGTGGGTGCTCATGATTTGACTTTGCTTTCATCCATAAGATGAAGGCATACTCTGTTTTGTTCCAATAAGTACCTCTCAGGTTCTCCATTTGGGAGAATGGAATTGCTTCCCCAAAAACTCCCAGGAAGTGAGTTTCAGGACAATTTCACCCACACACTTTTGGAACTTGAGCCAGGGACTCAAAAGTTTCCATGTGCATGCAGAGCACTACATATTGAGTCCTTGAACCCAACCACACAAATAGAGCAAAACCAAATCAACATATTTTACATCATTTAGCCTAATCTCGTAACCTTGTAAAACTTGCAAGTTGAGCAAACTGAAGCTTAAAGCTACACATGCTTACTTGGAATAGGTTACCCTAGCAAACTGATTCTATGCATATTGCCTCAGGATCTGAAATAAATGGGATTTATTCTCAGGTAAATAGGCATAATTTGGATACTCAGTGTGGCTTGTTTCTGACAAAAGTTACACAGCAGTGGGTTGCGGTCTTCACTTATGCTATACTTAAGCACACTTGGCTATGTTTAACACAAGCTCATTTTTCCCAGTTTTCTGGATTTCCACAGTAATGATGGTTATATCTAATAAGAAAGTAATGACTGCTATATTCTAAAATATGTGAATTCCATGCTAATATATTGCAGTAATGAACCTAATGGTGTGAGATCAGATAGAATATGTTTGAGGGAAGTGATACAATTTACAACCAATTATTTCAGCTCTTTCTTTTTAGCTTCTCCTGATAAAGAGTTCAATAGAACAGGGTATGTGGTGTGTGGGTGTGCCATGGTGGCTGGTGGCACCAGTGTCAGTGGCAGGTGTATCTACTCTGGGCTCCAGCAGGGACGTTAAAGGAGCTGTCCATGGTGCTGAACTTAAGCTGGAATGGGAGGTTGGTGGGTTCAGCACCATGGATAGTTCCTCAAAATTCAGGCTGCTGCTGCTGCCGCTGCTGCTGCTGCCGCCGCCGCTGCCGCTGCTGCTGCTGCCGCTGCCTCCACTGCAGGGATGCATGCACACACATGTCCACACACATTATTTTCAATAGATCAGTAAAATATTTATATAATAGCTTATGTACAAAGCAAGACTAAGGATATAAAGCTGTAAGTTCCGCCATGCTCAGTGGTACTTACTCCTTGATTATTGATTAGAATTGTAGATCCTCTCTTATCTCCACCTGCTTCACTAAGCCTTCTAAATTTCTTCATTATTTCTTCTTACAGCAATCCCTGATGGTTGGGTGTCTATCAGTTTGGAAGTGAAATTGTGCCACCTAAAAATCAGGCATTGTTTTCTACACACTTAGAGGATTCCTTAACTATGTAAAATGTAGATATTTGTAAATTGATAGTGCACTGATGATACCCAGCTGTACCTCTCTTTTTCAACCGATCCAGGTGAGGCAGTGGCTGTACTGAACCGGTGCCTGGCCAAGGTAATGGGCTGGATGAGGGCCAATAAACTGAAGCTCAATCCAGACAAGATGGAGGTCCTGTTGGTAGGCATTTCGGGCTTTGGGGTAGGGGACCTGGACCTTGTCCTGAATGGGGCTGCACTCCCTCTTAGGAACAGGGTTCGCAGCTTGGGAGTGCTCCTCAACCCAGAGCTGCCATTAGAAGCTCAGGTGACAGCGGTGGCGAGGAGCGCTTTCCTTCAGCTTTGGCTGATCCATCAGCTGCGTCCCTACCTGGAGACCGATTGCCTGACGACAGTGACACATGCACTGGTAACTTCCCGATTAGACTTCTGTAATGCGCTCTACATGGGGTTGCCCTTGAAGATGGTCCAGATACTTCAATTGATGCAAAACAGAGCTGCCAGGTTGCTGACAGGGACTGGGCGTTGTTCTCATATAACCCCAGTCCTCCGTCAGCTTCACTGGCTCCCCATTGAAGTCCGGGCCCAATTCAAGGTGCTGGTTATCACCTATAAAGCCCTTAACAGCTTGGGACTTGGTTATCTAAAGGAGCGCTTGCATCCATATTTGCCCTCCCACCCTTTGAGATCGGCGGCAGAGGCCCTTCTCCGGGAACCCTCTGTGAAAGATATTAGGAGGGTGAGTACCCAGAGGAGGGCCTTCTCTGCGGTGGCGCCCCACTTATGGAATGCACTCCCCAGAGAGGTCTGCCTGGCACCGTTGTTATTTGTTTTTCGGCTCCAGGCCAAGACCTTTTTATTATTTTAATTGTTGAATTTATTTATTGATTTTATATTTTGCCAGGATGTCTCCAGATTTTATGTATTTGTATAGTTGTTTATTTGTATTGGAACCTGCTCCGAGGCTTTTGCGAATTGGGCGGCATATACGTGTTCCAAATAAATAAATAAATAAATTTAAAATAAAATCTGTTTAAGCCATAAAAATAATCTGGCAATCTGACAAGGACCTGTGAACTTCTGGGGCTGAGAGGGCTAATATAGACTATCTCTTTGTCTAGAAAGAGGATGTCTGAGTTCACCTTAAAGGCCAAAGACAGACTCCTTTCTTTGCAGCTACTTTTTGTTCAAGCAGTGCAGGAAACCATGCTGCCTACTCACAGCCATATTAAAATCCTGATCTACCTATTCCTATTTTCTTGGTGGTAGTAATGGTTCTTGAGGCCTGGCAATCTCTTGTCTCTTGCCAGATGTTGCTGAACTCCAGCTCCTATCACCTGCAGCAAACATGGTCAATAGTCAGGTGATTGAAGTGGTAATTCAGTAACATCTGGAAGGTCACTCCTGACTCAGTTCTCTCAGCACTGTGCTGTAACTATGTATTCAGTTATAGTACATACCTGAAAATTGAGATAATTTAATGCATCCACAACAAACTTACACCATAATAATTGTGTGTGTGGCATAATTCTTATATTAGCTTTTGCTGCAGCCAAGGTGGATAAAAATCAATGACTTTCTGATTTAAATAGGATTTTTAAAAATAAAATGCTTTTTGAGGAAAGATCTATCTAAAGATAGTGTTTTATTTAAGATACATCCAAAGGTTATTCATTATGAATAAGGATTACTTTTTAATTATGTAGCTAGAGGCTGTATATTCATGCAATGCTTAAATTTTTGGTAAACAAATTCCATTAATCCATTGACACTGTCATGCTCTTCCAGAGGTTTCTGTAAGTTTATTGGGCAGTTTTTCAGTCTAGAAGATATTATCGCAGGTGCTTGGTTTTACATAAAAACTGTGAATTTATGTCTGCAGAGATAGCATGCCTCTTCTTCACAGCAAAAGACATTATGAAATAAATATACAGAATTGAGAAAAAGACTTTAATGCCATTGCTCCTTTGCAAATCCAAGTACACAGAATCTCAAGAGCTAAGTGCACTTACCTCTTAAGTGCTAAGTTCTAAAAAAATCAATGAATAGAAGATTGTTGGGAGTGGAATAGATCTGCACAAGAAGCTAAGAGTGAGGAGCAAAGGGGAAGGAGCAAAAATGAAAGTAAAACATTTTGAACAGAATACGACTCAAGTCTCTGGATCTTTTTTTGTTTTTTTGGTATAGCCTGCGGTTTATTATAGAATTCTTTCCCTGGATGAGAAAACCTATAATGGCAGCAGGTTCTACAGGAGACCTAGCTTGGGAATATTTTGATGTTCGTCTAACCCACCGGCATGTAGGCAAGCAAGCACATATGCAAATTATGTAGATAACAATGATTTAAATCTAGTCTTACAGGCTAGTGATTTAAATCAAATCCACCCTGGCTGCAGGAGACTGATATGGCTAGCCCTCTGAAATGTGAAGACTGTGAAAGTATCAATCCAGATTATATTTCAGACCAGTTTAGGAAAATTTTCTATTGGAAAGCAAATTGTGTGTATGGTGGGTAAAATATGAGAAGCTGAAAGCAATTCAAACATGAAATGTTAGGGTGCTACAGGGCATTGGACAAAGCAGAGGAATGGACATGACAGTCCCTTCCATTTATCAGAGATTTTTGTCATCTACTTATCCAGGCCAGATTTGACACTACAGGGGCACATGCTAGTGAAAACAGTACAATGTGCTGTAGAAATAGGAGTTAGAAAGGTAATGCATGAGGAATAGCATGAGCAGAAAAATTTGAGATGAGCATCATTTGACACACCAGTGAATCAGAGAAATAATGTCAGTAAAAATCTGTAGTATAGAATCCCAAAGTGCAGGTGGAGAGGAGGAAATGGTCCACTAAAGGCACAAGCAACTCACAGTGAATTTCCTTGAGGGATGACAGAAATTGAGGTTAAAGGGTTCAAGTATGAGGGCTCCCCCTCACCTTTGTGCTAACTATATGAGAATATTTCAGGTGGAAAGAACAGAACAAGAATAGCTTTTCCCATTGCAGCAACCCTTTCTCCTGGTACATAGCAATATAATGTTCAGATTCTGTACCCTTTATCTTTTTTTACTCCAGAGCAGAGGTGATTGACCTATTTCAGCCTGAGGGCCAAATTCTGTTATGGAGAAGTTGGTAGGTTGGGCCATGGTAAATGATCTAGGACCAAAGGCAGAACGTGTAGGGGCAGTATTGAGAATCTGCTCCAGACCTGTATTTCTGGTACTATATATTCTGGCAAGGAAAGGGCTTAGAGGATCAAGCAGGAGGAAGGTGTATTTCCTCACTTCTCTCCTGCTGTAGTTGTTCAGATCTATGTCATGAAAGGCGTGAGCATCACTACAAGAGCTCTTGTGTATGGCTGGACATAACCAGGAGCACTAGTTGTAAAGAACAGCAACGCACTGCTACATCTTGTCACATTTTGCTGCATGTTCCAGTTGGTTTTCCTTCTTTTTAAACAGAAAAAAGGCCTACTGTGGAGTGGGCAGGGACAAGCCAGGAAATTCCTTGCACACTGGGGAGCTCCAGGGGTATGTAAAAAAGCATTAAAGACTTCCTCCTCCAAAACTTATGAGGGCTGAGGACAGCACATGCATACCGACAGTTTATAAACTTCTCTCTGCTGTTGGCATTCACATGGGTTCATTGACAGGGCTATCACTTCATGATGCATCATTCATGGGCACGTGGCTTGCCATATTAATGAATGCAGACAGCAGAAGTAGTCTGACCATTATAAAACCTGGAAATAAACCTAAGGCAAGCCAGGAATTAATTGGAGATTGTCTTACCCTCAGAAGATCTTTGATGCCTGAGCTTGCACAACAGAGCAAGTCTCAACAAGCTGGAATCAATGGGCATCATGCAAAGATGGCGCCTTCGGGTACCTGGCACAATGCAACAGCTCCCACAGGTAAATTAAGCCATGGTGAGCTGCCAAGCCATGCAAAACCAGGTCACACAAAATACACATTTTCTGAGTCTGATATTCTCACCCTGGAATTGAGAAAAACCTAAACTGCATGGAATGTGTAGCTAGGAGATAAGTAGCTTACTGATTCTTTGGTGGTTCCCCAGCTTTTGCGGTGTCCATCCCTGCTGCTACATATTCAAAAAGTTGAAATACCTTCTTAGTAGTGGTTAAGAGTTTTAAGTTAAAATAGTCTGGTATTTTTGCTTTTGCACCTATCCATCACTTGAATGAAACCTTACTCCTGCTCTAAAGTAGTCATAGATGCTTGAAACAGATTTAAAGTAATTTCTGTTGGCTCTGGGTTAGATCCCAGAATCAGATTTTATCTGCTAGTTTGTGTTGAAGAGACTCAGTAAAACACTTGTTAAATATAAATAGTTCTTATTCATAATCTTAGTCAGATTTTATCAGCCCAAGATGTTTGGCATTTTAAATATTGCAGCTTTTACCTAAGGGCACTGAATTTAATGGTCTCAGAACTTCATGTTTAAACAACACACTGAGGTTTTCTACAAGCTTCACCTGCTACATTCAGCATGAAATTGGGATAAGCATATCTACTGAAAGTAAGTCTCTCTAAAAATTGAGAAGGATTAGTACCACAGCTATTTTTGTATGGGAATACTGAATACTAATTTTGTATGACAGTATATTTATATACCTCACTGCTCTTATTATGTTTAAATATAAAAAAATCGAAGGAATGTAACATTATATTTCCAGATGTTTTGCTTGTGTATGTGTCTTCCCTAAGAAGCTGTGAAAATTTATATATACATTAAAGCTGCAATCCCATGCACACTTACATGTGAGTAAGTCCATTGATCACTGTAGGCCTTACATCTCAGTAAACATGTTTCGAATAGTGCGATGAGAACATGCTTGCAAACTCTGCTTAAGGCTGCAATTTGGCATGATAATTTGAAGTATGTCCACTGAAATAGTCATATTTCCTAATCTGTGAATCAGCATGAAATTAGGGTGTACTTGCTAAACTGACTTTGGGGAACAACATTGTACATGTTGGGTGCTAATTGTATCTAATGGGTTCTATGAAGATCAGAGGTGGCTCAAGCAAAGGCGAAGGACTAAATGGTGCCCCCTCCTACATTCCATGCAAGGGCACTGACTGGAGTGGCAACTGAGAATGGGACAGCATCCTTAGCAACCCCTGAAGGCAGCAGACTGATTTAAAGGGTATGAGACAGGCCATGCAGCACACAGCTGCCTTCTTCAGCACTTTGCTGTCACCTCCCAAATTTGCCTCTGGAAGCAACTGCATTAGGCTGCCTAATGGTAGAGCCAGCCTCAAGGTAGAGGTTAAAAGAATAAGTGTTCGTTTATCCTTTGTTGTTGTTAGTTGCAAAGCCGTGTCTGACCCATTGCGACTCCATGGACAACATTCATCCAGGCCTCCTGTCCTCCACCATCCCCCGGAGACCACTTAAGTTACTGAACTGTAATGGATTCTTCATAGCTTCTATCAAGTTTTGCTTTGATGCAGAATCAAAAATGCTTGCACAAAGAGTAGTTTCTCCATGTAGTTCAGGACTAGGGAAAATGTGACCCTCTTGAGGGGAACTGCTTGAAAATACCATCAGCCCTAGCCGGCTTAGCAAACACAAAGTCATGATGGGAGTTGCAGGCCAACAACAGCTTGAGAGCCACATGCCCCCGTTACTGATCTTGCCTACTCCAGGTTTCTCCAGATGTTCTCCAGATGTTGGACTTCCACTGCCAAAATTCCTGACCATTGACCATGCTCAGGGCTGGCCCTACCATTAGACAACATGCTTAGTTGCCTCAGGTGGCAGATGCTCTCAGGCAGCAAGGTGTTAGAGGAGAGAGCTGTGCCCCACACTGCCTGCCTGTGCCTCATACATTAGCTTGCTGCCTTCCATTGCCATAGAAGACTCTGCTCTTCATCAGTACAGAAGGCAGAATGGTACGTGGGACAGGAAGGTATGCCATCTTGTTGGCTGGCTCAGGCAGCAAGATGTCTTGTATCAGCCCTGAGCAGACTGGCTGGGGCACATGAGAAATGAAGTCCAAAACATCCAGACAGAGGGCAGCAGACTCCTAACCTTTTCCACAGCTTGGCTGCTTGACCCTACCGCCACCTTTCATGCCTTGGGAAGAGCAGTGGACACCAGAAGCAGTTGCCTGGGTGTGCCCATGCAGAAGATGCAGAAGCAAAGCTGGCGGATGGGCAGCCCCAGCCTTTCGTGGTCCTAACTCTGCAGAGAATGCACAGCCCGATGAAGGCTTGCGATCTGGGCGACACGCCCGGCACGGGCGAGAGGCAGGGCGGCAGGTGGCCCTTTCCCGCTGCTGGGGGGCATTCCGGGGCGCCCCTCTCCGTCACCCAGCCCACGGGCGCGCGCGCGCGCTACGGACCTCGGACCTGCGGGCCCTGCCTGCCGCTGCTGCACCAGTGCGACCGCAGGCAGGTGCGCGGCCCCGGCGGGGCGCCCCGGGGCGCGCGCCCTGAGCGCCCGGCGAGAGGGGCGCGCGCCGCCGGAGGCTCGCCCAGAGCCCAGAGCCGGGCGCGCGGGCCGCGCACGTGAGAAGGAAAGTTAGCAGCCCCCGCAGCCTCTCGCCGCTCCAGCCTCTCTCCATGCGACCTGCCTGCGGGCGGCCAAGCAGCCCGCCCCTCCCGGCTGCCCCATCACTCAGGCCTCCCGCAGCCAATCGCGCAGCCGCCTGTCACCCTGTCCCCACCCCTCCCGAGATGGAGGGAGGGCTACGCGCGGGAGGCTGGGGGGGGGGGGGTGGAAGAGAGTTGAATGATTGAACTTTCTTGCAGACCCCCCTCGCCGAGTTTGTGCCGCGCCGAGGCTTCTCCGCCTCCTCTGCCTGGGCGAGGGGAAGCGCCGGAGCGGCACGCGGCGCGCGGAGCGTCTTGAGGCGGCTCGCGGTTGCCTTCCTCTGCCTCCTCCTCCTCTTCTTCCTCCCGCGCCCGGATTGCACACAAAGCCATGGGACTGAAGGAGCCCGGCGCGCCTTTGACCCTTCTCCTCTGGATTACGGCTTCCTGGAGCTGCCTGCCCGGCTCCGCCGCTGGGGCCGGGGAAGCGGCGACCGCGGCGGCTCGCAGGCAGGATGAGTCCTTCTCCGCGGCGAGCGTCTACGGAGCCAGATGCACCTCCAGGTGTCTCAGCTTGCAGATCACTCGCATCTCCGCCTTCTTCAAGCATTTCCAGGTAAAGGGGGTGGGGGCGGCGGCTCGGAACGGCCGCGAAAGCAGCCACCCGCCGCGCTGCCCCGCGCTCTCGTAGTCTCTATCCAGAAGGAAGTTCTGCCGAGTCCAGTGGGGCTCAGTCCCAGGTGAGTGGGCATCGGGCGCAGCCTCAGTGAGCGAGCACCTTGCTCTTCCCAGCGTTGCAATCAAACGCAAGGCTGGTGAGCGCTACCCCCTGTTGGGGAAAGGCTGCGCGTAGCGCTGCGGTGCTGGCGCGCATTTCACTGGGAAAGAGATCGCGCTGAATTCCTCCTGACTTACTCCCGAGTAAACGCGAGGAATCGCAGCGAGACTCGCCAGTGACTCGGCTGTGAGTCCCCCGGAACGCTGCTGCTTTTTCAACGTGGTTTGATCTGGGTTGCAGTCCCAAGCAAGATTCCACTGGGAGATCAGCCCCAGCGGAATCCACTGAACTTAGAAGTAAAGCTGCTTGCGCCGGTCTGTCGGCTTTGCTCCGAAGCATCCCTTCCCGCAGATGCGTTACTTCTCAGTTAACCACTTTTAGTTATTCCCATACGGTCGGCCCTGGTGGGGGTGCAAGGATCAGCTTATCTATCCTTTCAACCCGGGCTTCTAGGGGAAATTAATTCGCATTAGCGACAGCAGAAAGCTTCAGTTCAATTGACCATATCTCTTCTTCATTAACATAAGCATCGGAGCTTGACTGCTAAATACGAGATTCTAAGGGCAGAGTGTGACTTCTAATTCAAGTTGTTTTGATAATGGATCCGGGGTAGTTTCTCCAGATTAGGTCAGGCAGATTTCAGTTGGGTAAACAAGTTTGGTATAAAGGAGCAATCTAAAGACTTTTTAAGTGGCATTCCTAGACACACTTATCTAGGGGCAAGTCTGATTGAATTCAGTTTGAGTTGGTTTGAAATAGAGATGCATTACTTTTTGTAATCTTATACATACTTACCCGGGAGTAAATTCCATTGGATTAATTTCCAAATTGACATGCTGAAAACTGTCCTGTTAAAGCAGATTATCCCTTAATGTTCACTTTCTATTTTTCAGTGTTTAGTCACGTGCGGGCTCTGATTCATGTTTGCATTAGTGGCAGGCGGTGCAGTTCTGGCAGCATTTCCTAGCTACTTATGATAAGGCATAGAGTTATACGTTCTTGGGCAAACACAGAAACACACTTAAGATCCCTTAATCTGCATGTGTTGTTTTCTTCCATAAGAGTGATCAAGAAGTTGTTATTCTTTCACATCTGGTTAGTATTTATGAGCATAAGAATTGTAAGTAACCAACGCACGGTAGTGATTCTGGATTAATCAACCTGTGGGATTTTTGTTCACATCTTAACATACCACATGCTCATTGTGCTTGCATGTGTTCCTTGAGTCCTGAAGTAACTGAAAAGATAGAAGGACAGAACCCTGATATGTAGAAACCCTGGGTCTAGAAAGGTAGAGGGACAGGAGCCCAGAAAAACAGGGGATTTCTACCTTTCTGTCCCTCATCCTGGATTAAACAGTCCATTTATTGTTACTGTACATGTGTGTGAGAGAGAGAGAGGGAGAAGGAGCAATTTTCCAGATGTCTGAGATTTTCTTTTCCCTTTTACATGTTTAGTTGAATGCAACCCTAGATTTTACAGTTGTTTCTTTTCATACAATTTACAAAGATTGCTGTATTTGTTAGCCAAGAACAGTTCAGCAAGCTGACTTGCCCAGTCCCTTTCAGACTGTCTAATATCATTGAAAGCAATGGTTTTATATGACAGCCAACCTGACTCTGTTTATGATTGGCCTGTACATCCAGAAAACTGGGTGCTTTGGAAAAGTTGATCCTAAAGGCAAGGGGGAAAGAAGTTGGTTTCTTCTGTAGATCTTAGCAGGTGTCCCATTTACTTTGCATTTCTGGCTATGGAAGTTATTTTGATAGGACAGGGTGTGTAAGTTATTGCTTCTCTGCTTTCTGCCACAGGCAATGGTACTGGAATAATTGCCTGAGTGTTCACATGAGTGTCATGTTTTTGCTTTGCTTGGAAAAAGAAGGAAAATATATGACTAGATTGGTGCTCCTGAGACTGAATAAGTAGCTGCTAAAGTGGGTGGGTGGCATGAAGATCAGTAACCGCATTTCTTCTTATCTAGCCTAACATTTTACTAGTGTATGGTGATTTTGGGGGTGTGCATGCACAGCAAATGTTAGCCATTTTAATTTTCTTTTGGGTAATATTTTGAAGTGAAATGGCACTGAGATAGTAACAGATTTGTCTGCAAGGTGCTCTCAGTTTGTTGGAGAAATTGGTCTTTTCCAAACTCTGTGTGTGTGTGTGGGGGGGGGGGGGAGTTGCTGTATGATCACTCCGCTAATGTCAAAATACAAAGATGTGAAGCAGAGAAAAAAGAAATCTTCTTTTCTTTTCCCTATAAGACAGATGTTACATACTACTAAAGTTCCATTGTATACCGTTGTAGAACTTTCATACAGAATAGATGTAGTGGCCTAGCTATTTGTGGCTGGGACACCAGATATTGTATCCCAGTGATCAAACTTAGAAAAAAATTCCAGTCTTTCTTTGCTATCACAATCTATGCTTAAACTATTTATAACAAACTCCCACTTTTAGCTGTACAAAAATTGAGCAAGCAGTGGAGTCATGGTTAGTCTAAACGTCTAGATAAACACAGCCTTTGTGAGTCATAAAAGATCAGCACTGCAATTTTGTACATTCTACTCAGTAGTAAGTCCTATACAATTCAATGGAGCTTACTTCTAAGTGATTGAGTGTAAGATTACAGCCTAATTATATTTTTGCATATACAAAATTGCTGCTCAAAAATGCATCTGCACAGAAGCTTCTCAGAAGGCTATTTAAGAGACTTTTGAACTCTGCCATAAAAACATATAAATGCGTGATCTTCACTTTCTAGAAGGCTGTGACATGGAAGGGAATCAGTAATTTAACTGCATGTTCACCTTGGCCAGCTTAATTTGCAAGGTAATTAATGAAGGCACCTTGTTTGTAGTCATCCTATGCTTGATCTTAAGTGTTTAGTCAAGAGAGTGGGAAGCTGCTGTCAGTGTGTATTGCAAAGCTACCAGTGGTGTGTGCAGTTAACTGTATTTAAGCTCTGTAGAAATCACTGGAACTCAGATGTGAGCTGCAGTCTAAGTTTCAGCATACCTGCCGTTTAGTGATTTAGATGCTGAATTTTCTTAAAACTAAGACGGACCTATTTGTCATGTCCAGCAATGTTAAAGCCACTTCAGATTCTGTGCATATTGCTGACCAAGTGGTTTAAGAACTTTGATATAAGTATGTATTCTCAGAAAATACACTCTGTTAACTTGCTCTGTATCCCTTAAGGGGATGAGAATCAGGCAGAAGCATAGTGTAGACAGAAACTATACACTCATAAGGAGTGAGGAGCTTGGGTACAAAAGCAGCTGGGATGTGAAAACTATGGTGCAGAACAGATTTCCCCATCCTGGTGCCCTCTAGCTATTACAGATTTTAGTTTCCATTACCCTGGCTGGGGAAGATGGGGGTTGTAGTCAAGTATAGTTGGGGGGGGGGTAATAGCCAGATGAAGACTTATGCATAATGGATGATGCTTGGACCTCACTGACTGATAATGTATATCAAAATTGGTACTTTTCTGTGACTTATGATTTGACATTCAGTATCAAATCATACTGCAAATCATCAAAGCAGAATGCAAGTTCCAGTTACATCTATGTACTTAAGGGTATTTGATGAAATAGGCATGCATTGTAACAAAGTAGTCATTGACAACATGACAAAGAAAGAGACTAGGTTGCAATCCTAACTTGTTTACTTGTGAGTAAGTTGTGCTGAACCCAGTGCAACATAATAAGCAAAGTTGTAAGCTTCAGTGACACCTGTTTGGGTAAATAATTCTTTGTCAGACTACTGAAAAATGCTGATCACAGTACAGCATAGTTTCTTTTTCTTGCTTGCTTGCTTTCTTTTCCATGCAATACTTAATCTTCTCTAGGTGGACTGCAAACAGGTAAAAACCTAAAATGTCAAAGAATGGTTAAAATATAAAACTATTATGCAAATATTTAGAACAATAAACTACAATGCAAATCAATAAAGCCTTCAAAACTTATTTCATTAGCAATATGAGATTACATTAAGCGATTCCATATTCTCCCATCCCATTAGAATGTGGGGTTCTATCCTATTCGAGAAAGAAGCTCTTCATGAGAATGTATAATGATACCAAAACAAAGCAGCACAAGACTAATTTAAGCAAGAATTAGATTATGAGAAATCAGAACTACAAAGTGTGATTGGCACCTTGCCCATTATCCTATAGAAAACTGGATTTCATATTCAAAGAACAGTCCATTACAAGGTGTTATAGCTTTGGCTCTCCATGACAAATTCCATTTTGAAGATAATTATTTAGTTTTAGTCAGTCCACATGAACCAGGATGGAGGAAAGCATGCAAAAGCACAATTGGTTTTCAGCATGTAGAGTGTGTATATGTGCAAAAGTAAATGCACGCACGCACACACGATCATCATGCATGCATGTTCACACACACGCATTTAGTAATCCTCCTGAATTAGTGGGGTGGGTGGCATTGGGATAACAAATCCAGATATGGATGTGCTGGATTTTAAAATGAAAAATTGCCTTCTATGAACATGCATTTTCTTTGGGAGTTATATCCGAGGCAGGAAATTCTTCAACCCAGTTAATTATATTGAAAGGGGATTAGACTTTTTTTCCCCCTGTTGTCGGTTGGTTGTAACTCTTTTTGTTTTACAGTTTCACTGGCTAAAGGAGGCAATTTACACCAGCCAGTTTCTAGTGAAAGGCCTTTTTATGTGTGTGCTTTCTTGGCATGATTTCTTTCTGAAGTAAAAACTGCTGACAGGATGCACATTGCCAAACAATAGTGATTACATTTTAATTAGCTGGGGTGAAATAGGCTGCAAATTACTCCGTTAAAAAGTAATAACTGGGTGTTCCCCCTCCTCTCTGCAAATCAACTGCAAATCACTGACTTTAACCCTAACTTATGAAAGCACAGTGAGATCTTCCCAAATTACAAGAGATTGGATACTTCTAAAAATGAAACAGGAGTAATGTACAAAATGTAAAGTGATCTTGTTAATAAATGGGAAGCTTCTACTCTCACTTAATGGCGAAAAAGAGAACAGGTGAAGGCTATGCCAAGCATCTGATGCTTTCAGCATTCAAGATGTGCAATAGCTGACCAGGTCAAGCAGGTGCGTTTTCAGCATTGTTCTCTCCTGAAAACAAAGATGACTTTACCATTGCCACTTTACCACAGAATTTTCAGAAGGTCTTTAAAGTGTAAATGATTCCACAGTATTATAATTCATTACCTGTCTCAGATTTTAAAGGAAGCTAAACCTTGGCATAGCTGAACAGCAGGGGCAATTGTCTTTTAGTGAGAAATACAAGACATGTGTGTTTTGAGAACTCTGATTCATCTGTACCAGACTTTGATTTAGTGTATGGAGACCTTGCTTTGATGGCAGTTACTAAGCTGGTCTCAAAGGAAGTAAAAGTAGGCTAAATGATGCTTTTTACTGGCCCAGCATCTGTTGGGAATCCTATGAAAGCATTGTTGTTTGTCGGAGCTGTTCGTTTCAGTTCAAAAAATACCTACTTTTACTCAAAATGGTCCAGTGAAAACAGGATTGAACTTTGTGTGTGTTCTTTAATTGATCAGGAAAGCTTAGTGTGACATAAGTAGTAAAATACAATGTGTGGTTGTGAATAGTAAGTGGTGCTTGGAGCTGCAGGGCAGGGGATCATGCAGAAATGTGGGAGAAAAGGCAGGTAGCACTGTGTCATGTATAAGCAGGCTGTGGTCTTAGTTGTGTGAGATGTTTGCATCATGTAACTTGTGTATGAATTAAAAAACTCCTACCCACATTTGCTTTGCATAGTTGTGAAAATATTGGTATTGGCCCAAAAAGAAGTGGGTTCTAATTCCTTTTAAGCCCGGAAGTTTTCTGAGATCTGAACTATGAAACAAGGTTGATATATGTATAAAATAGGATAACCACCATGATTTGAATTCTTGAAGAGCTGGAACTCTTGGGAAACTCACATGGTAAATAAAACAGTATGAAGAACACAGTTATGGCTGTAGTTTTCATTTGTAGCTGATGGAACAGAACTTTCCTGTTTACAAGGTCTGAGTACTTGTGCTGTTCTTTAGAGAGTAAGTTGAAATTTATTAAACTCTCCTCTGTAGGGAGCTATATTACAATACTTCATATGCCTCATGACTATGTTTATCATTTCTTTGTCTTGTTGATCAGACTCCTGAGAAACTGCTGCAATCTGGAGAAAATGACAATGCAGCTCTCATTCAAAGCCATCTACTGGTTTTCAGTTATGCTCTTAAAAGACATCAAGTGTGGAGAGCTTTAGGGGAACAGATAAAAGTTTTCTCAGATACTTTCTCAGCACAACGGGGCCTTCATATTATTTAGAACTCTACAGCATCATGGTTGCAGGTTGCACTTCATATTAGTAAGTTTAGACAAGTAATTATTATTACTATTATATCTTGCATTTTCCCCCTTTTGTGAGGAACCCAAGCATCTTATACAGTGCTTTTCCTCTTTATTTTCTCCTCATAACAACAACCCTGTGAGGTGGGTCAGTATGTGAGCGAGTGACTGACCCAATGAACTCCATTACTGAGTAGTGGTTAAAACCTAGATATTCTGGGTCCCCAGTTCAATGTTCTAGTCACAGCACCATCTTGGCAGCCTTGTTTTTTCAATGGGGTTCTGCCAGTTTGGCCTTCTGCCTTACTGGCACTGGTTTTTATTTGCAGCTCATGTTCCTTATCTGTAAAATAAGATTCAATATGGAAGGACATATGACTTGGATGGGCATAAATTCTGATATACCAAAAGTAACATGTAGCTTTTTTTAAAAAAAGTACTGAAATCCAGTACAACATTGGATCTAAGAATTAGTAGTGGGTAGATCTACCTGTATTCCTACAGAGATCAGGAAAACATTTCCCTGCCCCTCCCATGCTGTTTCCTAGATTTTCTGTTCCTGACCTTGAAAAGGCAACTAAGTGTCGGTTTCTTTGCATATAGTAGACTTTAGATATACCTACATTTTAGCTAGCAGAGCCTGCACCAGTGATTTAATGTATCAATTTTATATAGCTGGCTGAAGCAGCAGTGCTTGTGACTCATCTTCAGTACATGTGTTTTGGTTACAGCAATTGCATTTTTATATTTAGATCAAATGCTTTGATTAAATATAATGCAGCTCTTTAAGACTTAAACTGTTTTCTATTTATGCTTTTTGGTAATGTGCAACGGACCTTGTGTTTGAGTTTTATTTGGCAGCCTGTTGTAGTAACAGCATCTAAGACATACTATTCAGATGTAAAGATTGATTTCCAACCTGATTACTTAGGTGATTGACAGACCATGCGTTGCTTTGCTAGTCACAGAGGCTAGGTGAGGAGGTGGGTGCAGCTGTTTCTGTTTTCCTGGTCCAGTGATTTTGTTCCTCCACCACTTTCCCCATCTGTCAAACATCACGGAAGGGAAAATGCCTGTACCATCTCAGGTCCTGCATCTATTTGAGTCCCAGTGCAGGAGCTAGTGGACTTTGGACATAACACAACAGGTGGCCTTCAAATGTTTTCAGAACACAAGCAGTAGATTTCCTTCTCCATAACTTACCACCGGTACACTGGGGGTTACACCGTGGATTCCTCCCACCCTTCTGCTGGGGGAAAACCTGTCTGCTGATAGATTCTAACCCATCTTAATTGCATTCTGCAAGGCTTTGATTGGTAAATAGGATTACTACCTAATGAGCAATCTGAAACACCTTTTAAAAGATCTGCAGAGCACAGTCCCATGTTTCCTGTTTTTTAAAACAGAAAAAGCCTGGCTAGTTGGCAAAGTTTGGGAGATGTAAGACACTAACTAAACTTATGTAAGATTTTGTCCCTAGTATCAGAGGGGAATCCTTATAAATCTGGATAATGGCTTGAAAACCAGACCAATTTCCCAGATGCTAAACACTGAAGGTTTTCTTGGGCTAAGTTCTTTAATATATAGGCCTGAGAAACAGAATGATACTTGAATACGTGCACAATCTGAGATGGTTTTTCTAAAACAGTGTGTTAATATTATTTCCTCCCAGTTGTTTTATGGATTTAGTAGAGATCCACTTCCATCCACAGAATTTGCTTTCTTTTGCAAAGGAGATGGTAATTGTTGCATCTAAGAAATGGAATGATGGGAGGCAAAAGAAAATATCTCTTCAACCAAGGTGTATTTTGAGATGTTTATTCATGATCAATATTTTCAGCTCTTGGGGGTTGCCATATCGTGTGAACCTGGCCACCAAAGTTTTGTGAGGGCTAAATAACCCTCATATTACCCTGCAACAAACTGAGGGCTATGTAAGGATTGTGTAACCCACAGTGGGAATTTCATATGATACGGGACTGCTCAAAGCAATGGGTGCTGGGGAATGGCTACTTAATCAAAATGTTGCCTGCATGTCGCATGGCTCATTGGGGGTTAAACAACCCCCACAGAGGCTGGCTCATCCTGCAAACGAGGTCATGCTGTTGCTATAGGAGTGATGCTCTAGTCTTCCATTCATTGCTGCCCTACTTCCTAGTTCTTTATTTTCAGTTCCTTTCTGCTTTTGCCCAGTATAGCGCAGCAGTAAATAGTCAGTTTTCTCAGTCTGCTGAGAAAGTGTGAATGGTTTATATTTTTACTTAAAAAGTTTTGATATGCAATGCACACTAACACTTAAGCAAATATTTAAAAGGACCTAAGAGAAGCTACAAAAATATATAGCTTTTAAAATATGTAAACAGCACTTTTGATAGAGATATGAATTCTTAAAAGTTTGAACCCCAGAGAAAAGAGCTAGGAAAACAAGTTATTTTCCTTAAAGACCACTCCCCATGGAAACTTAATAAAGACAGCAGATTTTCTGAGTTCCAAATGTTCAGAAATCTTGCTCTCAATATATGGCTTCAATATTTACCACACACCAGGATGCATAATAGGGAAAATAATCACATTTTAATTAACCCACAGACAAGCAGAACAGAGATAGAATAATATTAACCATATGGTCATTTTGTATTGAGCCAATGATGTACATAATGTAACTTTTGCTCATGGTGTAAGATATATATAAATGGAGGTCCCAATCCTATCCCTGTTTTATAATGCTAATGTAACAGGGGAAGTGTTGCTGGAGATATTTAGCTTAATAGTACAGTGGTTTTAAACTATAGCTTTTTGCTTTTGTTAAATACTGGCCATATTTGTCTATAGCAGTAAGCTAGAATTCAGGAGAATCCTGACTTAGCATTTATGAGCTTTGTGCTGGTTGTTTTAACCAGTTGTTGTTGTTAGTCGTGAAGTCGTGCCCGACCCATCGCGACCCCATGGACCACATTCCTCCAGGCCTTCCTGTCCTCCACCATCCCCTGGAGTCCACTTAAGCTCACACCAACTGCTTCAGTGACTCTATCTAGCCACCTCATCCTCTGCCGTCCCCTTCTTCTTTTGCCATCTATTGTTCCCAGCATTAGACTCTTCTCCAGGGAGTCCTTCCTTCTCATTAGGTGGCCAAAGTATTTGAGTTTCATCTTCAGGATCTGGCCTTCTAAAGAGCAGCCAGGGTTGATCTCCTCTAGGACTGACCGGTTTGAGCGCCTTGCAGTCCAAGGGACTCGCCAGCACCACAATTCAAAGGTCTCAATCCTTTGGCGCTCAGCCTTCCTTATGGTCCAGCTTTCACAGCCATACATTGCAACTGGGAAAACCATAGCCTTGACTATACACACTTTTGTTGGCAGGGTGATATCTCTGCTTTTTAGTATGCTGTCTAGATTTGCCATAGCTTTCCTCCCCAGCAACAAGCGTCTTTTAATTTCTTGGCTGTAGTCCCCAACTGCGGTGATCTTGGAGCCCAGGAAAATAAAATCTGTCACTACCTCCATTTCTGCCCCACCCATTTGCCAGGAGTTCTAACCAGTAGATATGGCTAAAGTAATAGCCATATCTACTGGTTAGAACTCCTGAAATTCTCCTGGTTAGAACTCCTAGAACTTTCAGAATTCAAAGTTTAGCATGTCATCAAAATTGGCTCCTGATATACCTGAATGCAACTGAGGATTTTTGCTGGTTTTACAAGCTATGAGTACAAGTATTTCTTAATTTATTACATTCTATACTGTCCTGCAGCTGATACTCTCTGGAAGGATTACAGTTAAAACTATGAAATAAAACAATACCAGTATAAATCTGAAAAACAAAAACAAAACTTAGCAGCACTGAATGTATTTATAAAATGGTGACAGATCAAAGCAACCACAATGTTGGAAGATGCCACCCTGAGTTTTAAAGGCCTTGGTTAGTTTAGCTGCTGGTAGGTGGATCCAAGCAGGAGTTTTGAATGGCGGAGAAGCAATCTCTGTATTACTGACTTTTTGCTGCACATAAATGTGGTCAGTCTTTTATTTCAAATTTGTGCTGGGTGTTACTGAAGTTTTTGGAAAGGCATAATGGAAATACTTTAAGATATAAAATAGAAAGTCTTCGCATTGTGTATGTCTTAATTCATGCTCTCTCACCAATTTTTCCATTATATTTTTCCTGCTTGTTTTCTCATGCTTCTCTTGGGTGGGCCTGTAATTGTAAGAAGAATTGGGGAAAGGTAGTACGTATATGGAAAACTAATAGACAAATATCTCTGCATCAAGTCCTTAGATGATGATGATGATGATTTTGGCAAGAAAGACAGCTACAGCTCTTCTACCACTTCCCTGTTAGAGATCAACCTCTTCTGAAATTTTGAAATAGTGCCCTAACGCAATCCAGCTAGTATCATGGTGCAGAACCACATTTTCTCACCACATTCTAGCCAAAGCAAGAACGTCTACTTAGGTGCTTCTGGAAAGCCTTCTGTCTATTTTAAGTGTACTAGGCTTTTATAGCAGTCTAGAGTCAAGCAGTCCGCAAATCGTTGTTTTAACAGGCTAAAAGAATACAGTATTCAAGTGCTATTTAGTTCCTGTTTTAACCTTCCATTAGAAGGAAATCAGATGTTTTGAGTAACAAAAGAATAGACAAAAGAATGCTACCTAATAAATTATGTGGTATGTTGATTAGCTGTTAGGTACACAAATGTTTCTATACAAAGCTGAGTTGTGTTGGTAGATTAGTTCAAGTCTCTGGAAATAATCCAGAATAGATTTCTAAGAAGAAACCTTGGCTTTCTAAAATCGTTTGTTTAGGGGAGGCATCAGGGAATCTAATATGACTAATGTGAATTCCCTTATTATTAACTCTTGGCACTGGACACTATATATACAGTCAGACTTGTTCGTATTGAAAAGTAGTTTGTTAGTGTTGGAAATCCCATAGCTTCATTGGCTTTCATTTGTCTGTGATTTCATTTGTGTAGTGACACATTCAGATTCACTGCAAGATTTAACAAGATTGATTTAGGAGAAAACAAACTTAGGCTAAAATATATGAGTAGGGCGTTTTTGAGACTTGAAATGGACAGTATCCAAATGTAACTATTTTTATCCGGACAACATCTCAAATTCTTCAATGTTTTTCTGCACAAACCCCCCTACCATACTGTATGTTGTTGACCAAGGCATCCCATATTCTCTTTCCCAGATGCATCTTTTACCCTCGCTCTGGGTCAAACTAGCACTAGTCGCATTTGGGGTATATATGAAAAAGCCATTATTCTGGCTAAATTGCCTTCCAGGAAGTTCCAGTCAGTATAAAAGGTGACTTTCAGCTCTCAGCTGATTCTGGAAGGTTTAATCCCCCCTGATGCTATGCAAAATAATAACTTTTGCATAAATGAAGAAAATCTGCTAGGTCTATTGACCTTTCTCTGCATAATCATAGTTTGAGCTATTAATTTTTAAACATCATAGCAAAACTTTTCTTCAATGGATTTTAATTTTAAGCTTACTGAAAGTTTTAGCATACAATCTTAGCTTTACAAAGAGACCAAGATGATGTGGGCTGGGCCTTCTCTTGTTCTCTTGTTTGGGGCCTATAGTTTGGGATATAAAAGTACCCCATAGAACTATTCCTGAGGAGATGCTGGACGAGCCTGTAGGACTACTTATGTGTGAAGTATAGCACAGAATGTGATGCCACATTATGGAGATGCTAGATACTCTATTTACATGGCTTCC
The DNA here is from genome assembly GCF_004798865.1 of Varanus komodoensis. NCBI lineage: Eukaryota > Metazoa > Chordata > Lepidosauria > Squamata > Varanidae > Varanus > Varanus komodoensis. The sequence continues at coordinate 80,311,890 of NW_025335268.1, forward strand.
ATGTATTTGCCTGTAAATTATTTTATTTGGATATAAAGTGTTACTGTTCTGTCACATCACACAGGGCTTTGACAAGCTAATAGGCATGCCACCTGTTCCCTAACAGCAGGCAGCTAAAGCACAGGGAGACCTGCTGTGTTTTCCATGAAGGACACATAACAATCATAGCTGGCAATACTGGAATAGGTGAACTAATAGTTCAAGTAGGTGTGAAATAACTTCATATATTTATAGCAAGCGTTGTTTGTTTTCTGAAATCTGATATGCTTGACCATTTCCCTCTGAAGCTGGAACACATCAGACTACCCGTGTTCACATCAGCTTGAAGGAGTTTGAAGACTTTGCATTGTAACTCACAGCAGGTCCAGATTCAAGAGCTTAGATTTCTGAATAGTGGTTTAAATGTTTAGAAGTTCTTCTGAATTTAGGTGTTGTGCCAATCTCGTAATGGTATTTAATCTGAACTCTCTTCTTTTAATCTTATTTCTGGTATAGAACATAATTCAATTTTGTTTGGAGTGGGGTTCTACAAATGATAGCAGAAATATTCTGAAGACTACGAGACAGCTTTCGTAACTCATGCATGCACTAGATGCCTGAAAGATTCTCTGATCATTAGGGAATTTCATGGGTACAGTTTTCAGGGGTCCTTGTTCCAGAATGGATAGTACTAAATCAGAGGTAAGGATACTCCTGATCATGGACTGGTTGTAGGACAAAGAGCTTCCGTTTCTGGTTCCAGGCACTGGCCCTGGCCCTCTGGATCCCCAGATTCCTTCCCTTTATCTATATCATTAGAAAACAGTTGAATACTGGGGTGAATGCGGTGGACACGCTTCATTTGGAATTCCCTTTTTCCAGCTGCCTGGATGTTTTCTAGCTGTGTGGTTATGCATGTGACATGGGGAAGTGAATTTTAAATCTTTCCTTCTCTTTTATCTATGTATTTATTTGATTTGTATAGCACTTTTTTAAAGAACTCAAAGTGCTTACATCATTCTCTCTTTCCTGCTTCAGTCTTACCCCCACAACAACAACCCTGTGAGATAGGTTGAGCTGAAAGTCTGTGACTGGCCTAAAATAACCCCACTGATTCCTTGTTGAGCAGGGACTAGAACCCAGATTGCCTGGGTGCCAGTCCCTCCCTCTTAAACACTACACCATATTGTCTCTCTCCTCTCATGTGTTCAGCTCAGCTGATGGAGTGTGTGTGTGTGTGTGTGTGCGCGCGCGCGCCTCAAATGAATGCCTGAGGTAAAGTTCTGCATCTTATTTCCATATTTTATGCAAAATTATATACATTTCTAGTAAATTAGCATATATTAGAAATATTCCTGGTATGCCATCTCCAGACTGTGGGATGGTGTGCAAGTTGTGTTCTTACATCCTTTTAAACTGCTAAACTAGATGTCATAATATCTTAATGATTCCATTATAACTAGGTTATGTGTAGCTGGATTTTCTGTTTGTTTGTTTTGGTCAAGTGAAATGATTTGTTTAATTTTTTTCGGATAAGACAAAATGCTTAGGCTGTGAAGGGTGGTGCCCACTGGGTTTAATGGGAATAGAGGACAATTTACCATACTCATAGTCCAGGAGTTACCAGAGGCAAAATAATTTCTTAAATCCCCAGCAACTGATACCATAGAAAGAAAAACTGACACACACACATTAATAATATCATGAATACAAAGATGGGGAAAGGCTAATCTGCAGAGCCCCACCAAAGAAGTGGGACTCACAGGACCCACATTCTCTTATTCTAGCAACTCCCATTGCAAAGAAAATCAAGTGTTATTGAGATTATGGGTGCAGAACAATTTTAGAGGGTGAGGCAAGTAAATCCATGCATGCCGTACAAAGCACAACAGCAGAACGATCTATTGCAACCCACTGCAAAATGGGGCACTGAGAAACAGAGAGCATGCCTGCAAATCCACTTATACAGAGAATGAGATGACAATAATGATAAAAATATCCTCAGAGTTACACCAAAAAGCAGCCTCTGAAATTCCACAGCACATTATGAGAGCATTTCCGATGCTCTCATTTACATGTCCACCGCAAAGCATTCCCAAGATATTACTCCCCATGTGTATTTCAGGAAGTAACCATGAGAAACAGAAGCAGACAGATCCAGCATATGTGTGTCTACTCAGAAGGAAGACTCTAAGTATTTCTCAGGAGTAAACATGAGCAATACATGTTCTTTAAACATCCCAAACCTAGCTATTTGAATGTGATGATAATGATACCTTTGGAAGGGCAACACAGAACGGCATTCTTTGGAACTCCGTTCCTGTGCATTGCAGAATGGGGGCATTGAAAGAACAAAGTTTGCAGTTCAGCGTGTGGTTGGGATTTGAAGAGAATTTAACAAAATGCCAAAATCCCAAATAGATTTTTTAAAATGGGTCAGAACCCCCATAAAAACAGAAAGAAAGAAAAAGGAAGTTATAAAGGCATTAACCTTCCCCACTCCCAGGAATACATTACCATATTGCCTGGAAATCTAAGAACAGTCCCATCCCTGAAATACATGTTTAGTAGTGTCCAAAGAAAGAATTTCAGAGATGCTACTTGACTTACATTTTAAGAAGGGAGAAGTAGTGGGAAAGAGCAGGGGTTTATAAATTAACCCATTCTATCAAGACACTTTGCAGTAACTATTCCCAGTTTCCTATTAAATTCATTCACAGGAGGAAAGTCCTGACAGTTAGAAACATGTCAGGATCACCTGTCATTTGTGTGCATCTTTACCTACTACTCTCCTTCAGTTTCAGATTTAGATGGTACACCCTCTCCATTTGCCACGATCAATTTTGTCAAATACCATCAAATCATCACATGCCTCAAGAAGCATACTTCATAATTTTGCAATTTTAATCTTTGTCCTTGGGCACTGGGATGAAATAAAACAGATGAGAAGAAGGTTGCTCCCTGTTCAAAAGGATTTTCTTCCATATTCTTGAAAATGGATTTTCTGTCATTCTTGGTTATGGAAGAAAAGTATTGGAGAAACCCTTGAATGAATTTTTAAACCATTTGTGCATTGCCTAGAGTTACTGTATGTGTATATGCCTGCACTAGTCAATAACCTGTTATGAATTTTGTTAGTTTGGTCACTCTGAGGGGCCAAGGATTTTACTTTATCAATGTTGATTTTTTATGACATTGAATGATCTCCTGAATGAGATGTTCAGCTCCAAAATAGGGGTCCTGGTGCAGTGTTCTACAGTGCTTGTGTGTGTGTAAAAGAGAGGGTCTGTACTAAGGGTTTCTTGCTGGGTGGGTGGATGATGGTGAAGTTCTGAGATCTTGTACGACTTGTTGGCTGGGAAACTCATGCTGGAATTGCTTACTTAAGTGCAACTTAAGAAGTGTCTTAAGTGGGGACTTGCAATATCATGCAGCAATGTTTTCCTAGTGACTAGAAGCAGTGTTACTGGAATGGCTTGAGCCAATGTGGAATGGGCTTTGTAGCATTGTTGGGGTTCTGTGTGTGTTGTGAGTACTGGGGACAGAGTTTAGATGTGGAAAAAAGGACATAGACACAAACACAACATAGCTTTTGCCACCCTTCCCTGCTGTGCAATGCTAAAGGGACAGAAACTTTCTTGCTATGAAGTGACAAGAGAGGGTTTTGGGAAGCAGGAATGGAAAAAGTGTACAGAAAAGCATTAAAAAATTAATGATGTCCTCCTTACCCTAATCTTGGAAAGGATAGAGGTTAGATCCCAGAGTGGACCAATTATTTATCTCAGGGGTATGAAACTTCTTTCAGCCATTGTACCAGTTTTGGTTTGTAAGGTGCTTGGCAGGAGGCACACCCCACTAGTGGTCTAGACCCAAAGCAAAAAGGTCAGGCACCAAAAATGCTAAGGTAGTTGAACTTTTACAGCAAGATATGAAGCCTTAGAGGCATATCAGTCCTTTAGAACAGGAAAACATGACTGGGAAATCCATAGCTGGTTGACAGTCAGGAGAAAGTTGATGTGACATCTAAGCAGGTAGAAGGGTAGATTTGCCTCATTCTCTCTCCAAAAATCTGATGGGTCATGATTGCCCTTTGGGACCTTTTCTGAATGCAACTATTCCTGCACGCCTCAGAGTCTGCTCGTTTTGGGAAGCCACTTCTTTTTCAGCGGCTGTCCTATTCACTACTAAATGGACAAGATGATCAAGTTCTGTACAAAAACCAAAGCCACTCAGCACTAGCTTCCTTGCTGTGCAGGCGTATTTGATGCCCTCATGGAAATGTCATTCCTATGTGTGTGGCAGCTCACTTTGAAAGAAGTGGAAAAAAGGCTTTCATGGGTGGTTAAAGTTTGATTAAACCACAAAGACCTCAGAAGGAATAGATTTTCAGAAGGACATGAAGGATAATTGCCCTGCAAATTGAACATGCCAGTAGCAAGACATTTGGCCACAGAGAAATAAGTTTAAGAGACATAACACACCCGAACCATGGATAAGGAAGAGGCACATGGGCTTGTGTACTTTGAATTCCCTTTGCATAAAAATGTTACTTCTTGATCATTTCCACTGGTCATAAGTAGGGTTATGGTTTTTGACCTGAACCATGCTTATTTGTGCTAACTGTGGTTTGCTATTAATGAAGATGCATCTGTTTTGAAACTAGTCTTATATTCTTTGTTAATTAAGAAGAATATAAGTTTATTCACCACCATATAGGTTGTTTTTGAGATAAATTCTGGCTATGATTTAAGGTAGAAGTGGAATTAAGGTGGGTCTCCAGATTTTTGGACTTCACCTCCCAGAAGATCCTCCGAGAATGACCAGTGGTCAAGAACGCAGGGAGACGAAGCCCAAAATATCTGGAAATACCTTCCTACTCCTGATTTAGGCTGCCAGAGAGAATTTGTGTAAAGAGAAACACCATTTCATGGTTTGCTCTCCGTCCTTCAGTTATGGTTAAAGGTACAGCATCATTATCTGCATATGTGCATAGTCTGTTTAATTCAAAGTAACATTCTTATATTAATAATTTGATTTGTATGGCACTATTCCTATCAGTTTGCATTCTCGGCACTTTTCATAAAAATATAAAATCTAACCATATTTTAAACTACTTAGAAGTATTTCTTAAAAAGAGAAGCAATGGAAAATGGAAAATGTATACGAAAAGGAACAAATAGTAGATCTTCTAGAACCTGGTGCTGGCTATCACTGCGTATGTGTATGCTTATTAAAAGAGGATGCAGTATGAATTCCAATTCCCAACATTATCTTCTGTAGCACATAGGATTCCCTTTCCGAAGTCATATTAGCATACCAAATGAGCTTCAATAATTGCAGACTAGCTCATCCAAACTTTTGATTAGGGTGACCACTAGTGCATTGCCAAAATAGAGGATACGCATGAGAAGACAATAGTGAATAACAATTAACATACAATTTACACATCAGTGTAATTAAATCAACAATTAGAACTCAAAGTTCGCAAAAGTCAAACCGGTTCACTGAAATCATCATCCAGATTTTTAAATTAATTTGAACTTCTGCTCCACAAACCCCCTTTCTCCTACCACATATACCATCTAGCCATTACTACACTTCTCCGTCCTTCCACTCCTGTTCTTATCTTTTACTTGTGTCTGCCTGCATGAGTATCAAAGCTGATGGAGAGTTCCAAGAATTGGGGAACACTACCATCTCCTTTGCTTCTGCAAATTAGGAAATGGTAACCACAGGACCATTTCTTTTCCATGCAAAATATCTTCCTTTCTTTAACACTTCCTACCTTCCATGTTCTCCATCTGCATTTATTATATATTTATCTGAAGTATTTTTATCCCAATTTTCAACCAAAAAAGTCTTCTAGAATGGCTTATACTCATCACAAGAAAGAAAGGAGTGGGGGGGGGAGGGGAGAGAGAGACCTCCATTTTTCCTGCATACAATGAACCAGCTCAGCCCCAAGCAACTTTCATTGCTTATTAATCAGACAGATTCTCTCACTGTCTCTCATTCTATCTGGAGAGCAACAATAACCCTACAATGGAGCTGTTGGTCACCACCTTGTTTATGTAGAAAGAGGTATCTGATGTGTTTCCTGCAGCCTTTCAATTATTGAGTTAGGATAGAAGCCAGCCTATTTGCAAATATGGAAGTTACGACATTAAAACTATTCCTGGCTGTGTTGACCGTTATGAGAACTAAGCCTTTTTGTGTGTTTTCTAGGGATCCCTGCACATCAGGGCTTATAAAACATCTGCAGCCACAATCCTGTAAATATTATATCCAATAGGGTCCTTTCAGCACAATAGGTTTTAAAGCAATGCAATATATCATTGCAGTACGAACAAGCACAGGTTGTTAACAGATATGGTATGTTTAACTGGATTAAAATGAACCAAGGGAGAGGATTTTAATTGTGTGGTTGACTTTTCAGAATTGGACCAGTGACATAAAAAAAATCTGAACAGATATAACTATTGTAAGTAGCCTGTGTTCATGGGCATCCATAACACATTCCTTCAGAAGTCTGCAATACGCAAGGCAACGTTTATACCTGCTGAATTTTGGTGAATCAGGTTCAGTGGTCCTGCCATTGCAAAGAGAAGTCTTGGCTTCCTTAAGATTAATTTAAACTGTGACATATTTTAAACCCACAAAATAGCATCTTTCAATAGGAAGAGGAACAGCCTGTCTGAATGATATTTAATTCGTGGTAATATTCCAGCAAGCATACATATGACAAAAGCAGGAGAGCTTAATCTGATATAGCAAAAAGAGGCCAGAAACTGTAAGATAATGCTCCTTGTTGCTGCTAATCTGCTCTTGCAATCATTCCTGTCTTCTGTCAGTCGTCTACATGAAGAAGAAAGGAATGAGAGATTGAAAGCAGTGAATGGAATATTATTTAGCAGTACTACTGCCTAGCTTTTGATAAAGGAAATAATAAATTCTTGACTGGTGCTAAGAATGTTAACGTACTTTTGTTAACAGTATGTTATTTATGGCATCTTCCTAAATTTTTATTTCTTCTGTTCCTGCCATTTCATAGGCATTTGCACAAATCTTATGTTTCACATTTACTTATACACATGTTTTAATATGTTTAAGTTTAATTTATAGGTAGTAGCTACCAGCCATAAGAATATTACATTTTCAGCTGTGATTATTTAATGGCTAAAGATGTGATGCGCTTCTAAGGATATGATCTGGGAAGGGGCGTATGTGTATTTGTAAATATTTATAGGAGTAAAACAAACCTTAAGGTACAACCCAGTCCTTGAGATCCACTGCTGCTTAGATTCTTGGGAAGTCAGAAGTTCGGCTTTGCTGGTAATTACTTATCCACAGTATCTACTGCTGGAACCCTCCCTGCAGTTTTGGTTGAAGGTTGCACCAGCCAGATGCTGTGACACAGGAGCAAGAATGGAACATAGCACGGATACTTATGGGAACACAGATTTGGATGAACCATACTTGCCTTATTACACACACATTCCTAGGGACATGGCAGAGATCTGCTCCAGGACAGTACCTGGCCTAAGTAATTCCCTTCTCATGGACTCATTGCAAACCAATAGGACAACATGGGGAAGTTCCCAAGTCTTCTTCTGGTAGCTCCATTGTTTTGGATACTATAGCGATATTGTAGGATTGCTTGGCTAATCTATTTCCAATTAAGGTCATCTTCTGAACACTTCAAGTTGAGTGAGACATGATGATGAGCATGCATGAGGAGTATCCACAGGCACTGCGATGTCATAAGACTGTATACACTATTTCAAAAATTTTAGAACTGTATTTTCAGCAGTTTAGAAGTTGAAAGGGGGAAAAGATGGGTGTACTTTCATGTGTTCACTTATATTGTTCCTCCTGTGATGTACATGTACAGGAATACCAGTGTGAACTCCTGATTCTGTGTATCCTTAACTGCCCCCCACAACAATTACAGTAATTGTGATGGGCAGTTCTCAGTGGTCTAAGCATAGGAAAGTACATAAATGGTATTGACTAGGTCACAGTATAAATGTCTCCTTAGTTTAGCTTCTCTTAATTGGGAATGTGGGAGATGTGGGAAAAACAAGTATTTAGATTCATGTGGGTAATGTTTTAACTTGCCTGTGCCAACTTTCATTTTCATTTCATTTTCAGTTCAAAAGGAATTGCTGTACTTTTTAAAAGAAATATATATCCAATAATTTAACTCATTTTTTTCTTCTCTCCTCTCCTTTAGAATAATAGTTCCTTGGTCTGGTGCCAGAATCACAAACAATGTTCAAAGGTATGGTAAATTTTCACTTTAAAAAGATATACAAATGTATAAGTCACTGTACGCTATTGTACATTCATCCATTTCTGTATGGGTTTCTTTTCTATTCTATGGAGTACAATATTTTCCCCTACTATGCAATTTGTAGCAAAACAAAATCCTACCATCTTTTTCATGTGTGAATTGTTGACAGCTACATACAGAACCACTTGCTGAGTATTAATACGTGATTTGTAATAGTCATTAACACTATATGCCTAAAAAGGTTTAAAGGTCTATTGACTTCAGTGGCACATAGTGCTCATCTGTTTGAAATCAGTAGGGCTCAGAAGTGGTCAGTGAGGTATAGACTGTGCCAATTAATTTTACATCAGCTGAAAATGTGACTAATAATACTTATTCTGCTTATACCACAACTGTTCTTTTTCAACAGAAGAGAGTAGGAGATCATCATGTAAAAAAAAAAGAAAGCAAAGAAATTAAGTTCCTGAACATTCCAAGGTCTCCTTGGGCCCCAAATATTTTATTCTGTTTGATAATTTAATTTCTTTAAGACATAATTACTTTGGAGATTTCTACTGGCCCTACTGTTGCCTTTTTATGTGAGCACGTTGGCCCTTTGACCCCCCAAAGATTTGAACATAAATGAGCTAATAACCTTTTGTTTCCACTGGAAGAACATATTACCAAGTAGCTTGGAAAGAGTGTGAAAGTGGACCTGAGGGATACTTGTCATTTGCACACTATACTGAGTGTATCTATTCCTGAGTGTACTTAGAATTTCATCCACAAATCTGTTATCACACCAGTTTGTGTATTAAGAACAGTGGGGAAAAAAATCTTAGCCCAAATTGCCATGATTTTATTATGGTTCAAGGACATAATAGCACAGAATGAAGAATTCTGACTTTCTGAGGTGATCTTTAAGAAATGATTACTAACATAGGATTGTGCCTTTAGTTAACTAGGGGTTGTGATTGATTACTGCACTATTCTTATTCTTTGCTTCTAATTTACGGCCATGTGTCTGTGTGGAAACCTGGATGCCAGTGTTTGATAAGTGTTAGCCCTTGGCTCACATCTGCTCCATGACCATTGCTGAGGAGACTCCAAGTGGCATTCTGTTATTGCTGGTTCCTCCAGGGTCTTTCTGCCATAAGCAAGAGCTGTATCATTAATCACTGCTGGGATGAAGAATATTTTTGATGGTGAGAGATTCAATCACTCAAAATGACTGACTGCTCACATTTTGAAATTAGATGTACCCAAGCACCTGAATATATGCACTGGAGAAAGTCAGCTTGCATTGAAATAATATACTGGGATTTATCTTACCAAATTATTTTGGGGAAGAATGGGCAGCAAAGTTCACATTAAGAGTAACCACAGGATGTTGCCAGAATAAGTTGCTCTGTGGGGAATGATTTCTGCCAAAATCGAATAGAGCCATATGTTGCTCAGAACTCTTCCATCATGTGAATATGGAACATACAGACTCTTCATGATGGCATGAAGATTTACACGATGGCAGTTTTAAATGCAGCAAATATGGTACAGAAAAATTGCTTGCCACAAGAAAGCCCAGTTTTAGTGCAATTTGTTGTTCCAGTAGGAATGTTGGCCCCCAGCTATGAGTGTAGGCACTGGAGAAGGAAAGAAATGGTCATCTGACTCTATTCATTATATTTGACTTTAACATGAATGTTGGTTCCATTATTTTTATTCAGTTATGAGTATCTCCAAGTAGGAAAAGGCCTATGTGCTAGATGGCTTCCTTGATCGATGATGCCTTGTCTGTCTGTCTGCCTGTCTATGATGCTTTCAGAATGGCACAAACAGACCTAGGCACGGGCCACTTAGCACCATTTTAACTTCAGGTTAGTGGGAGAGAGCTCCTGAAACCTTTTGTGAGGGCAGTTTGAGACGTTAAGGAAGAAAAGAAAAAGAATATGTCTATTTCTTGGCCAGCCTGAAGTACTAATTTTCATTGTCAGTTTTGTATCTCTACATGTAGAAAAAATGTCCTAGTATCAGACAGAATTCACAGAGTTATGGATTCTGTGGTTAGCACTAATCAACATTTTTCTCCATTGTCAAGGCATCAACTTTCTCATGTTACTTAATAATGCTTTCACATGCTATTTTACAAATGTTTCTGACAATGCAGATTTGTTAGGGTTGTTTTGGTAGTTTTCATTATTGTTATTCAAGAAGGGAAAAATGTAGCTTCCATATAGCCTGAAGTGCCTGATCCTGCCTAATCTTGGAAGCTAAGCAAAGGCCTGGTTAGAATCTGAATAGAAGACTTGAGTCCTGCATTGAGCAGTGGGTTGGGCCCAATGGCGTTCTAGGACCCTTCCAACTCTATGATTCTAGGATTCTAGATGTAAAAGGGAAGGATATCATAAGTTTTATTTTACTTCAATATAGAAAGAGAGCCAAGGTGTTTCATATACCACAGCCTAGGTATACTAAACAGCTTTTTGGTACAAGTGTTAAGGTGAAGACAAGGTAACTGAACTGCCTTCTGTATTACAGGACATACAGGTATGGCTCCCATGCAAATAAATAAACATAGAATTAAAATTTATATATGTAGCAGGAACTTTCTGGCCAGAACTAAAGAAGTCTAGGGAAATAACATAGAAAGGTAAGTAGAGTTGTAGGGATTGTGTTAACTCTGTTCCACCTGTGATTTATGAACTGTTATCTGTGTTTTGTTTCTTCATTCCAGTTTTCACCAGAATTTCATTCACACTTTTCAGCCACTGGGCACATGGAAAGTTGAACATCACTTTATGGATTAAAAGATTCTATCACTGCTTACCATGTAGTTGCTAATTCCTGAAATAACTTGGTTAGGGACTGGAGGGGGGGAATATAAATATATATTCGTGGGAGGAGGAGAATGACCCTAGCAAAAAGCCAAACCAAATCAACAGAAAACCTGTGTGCTCAGCTTCACAACTTGGTGTCCTCCAAATCTTTTAGGCTGTAACTTCATTCATTGGTCTTCAGTGTTAATGATGATGGCTGCCTGTCTTACTTGTTACTCTGATAAGGTAATTAGTAATACCTAGAAAATGTTATCTGTCAGAGCTAACATGCATGCCAGAACTGTCCTATAACTGCCAATTTACTATTTCAGGTATTTGGATTGTCTCATTAAAAGCAAAGGGCAAAAAACAAACTTTTGCTATTGGCTAACTTGTGGAATACAAGGTGCTATTGATGTTCTGAGGGATATCTATACCTTGCCAGATGAGACATTATCTAAATAAAAAAGCTAATTAAACCCATACTTTGTTTCATTTATCCCTAAATCTTTTGATTTCCCCCTTCATGAATCTAGCCATTCATTCCTCACCTTGTACCACAACTGATTTAATCTTCTTGTCATCACCTTCAAAGATCTGCATAACTATCATCTTTTGTTAATTATCTGTTGCTTGACAAATGTCAGACTGTCCCCATTCTATCCACTCCACTAATATTTCTAGGTGTATATTCCCACTTGCCAGTTTCTAATAAGACATCTTTCTGCCACAAGATTGTCTCCAGGCTTCTGCACACAACCTATCCATCTGTCAGCAAGGACCTCAGAAATAATTTCTTTCTCAACATCTGTGGTGCAATAAACTGATTATATATAAATTGCATAAAATTCCATGCTGTTTCTTTGCTTCGCTTTTTTTTTTTTTTGTTAACAATATAGAGTGAAGAATCTTACACTGTTTGTACTTTTGACAAGTCATTAAGGGCTAGTTCACCATAGGCCAATTTATTATGTATCAGCAAGGATTGTTCACTCACTTAAGCACCATCATTTATGAGGTGGCAGTTTAAAACTGCAACTGCAGGACCTCTATCTGATTCTGAGAATGGTGAGCTACCAGTTCCATATATTACATCAGTTGTGAAAGCGACAAGCTGCTCTGGGAAGGCCACCTGAATGTGTGACCTGGACCCTTGTAGTGAAAGAATGCGAGAAACTATGGCAGTGATACTAGGAAGTACTCCAAATTAATATCACATATTTGTGGGAGAAGCATAGTGCAGGAAAGAAAAGACTATTTTGAAGTGTGATTTTAAACAATCTGATAATTTTGCAGCCTCTAATTCTAGGATCACAATTAGAACACAATTGAATTTTGAATGACCAGAAGGTATAATTTAGGAATGTTACTGCTACATTGGCTGGAAATAAGTGGAGTTCATCATGCACCATGAATCTCAATTCAGTTGCTTCTTTTTTTTCTCTGGTGCCAACAATGCATTGACAGTAGTTGTTGATTGATTGACCCAATGGTGAGGCCAAAAGGGCATTTGGAGGAGCCAGAGTAGAATGGATCTTGTGAAAGAAAAGATAAGTAAGGATACAAATGTAGCAGCCGAACAAACATTCATCGTGGAAAACAAGTTCAATTTCTTAGTAGAATAGCTCACACTCCAAAATTCTCTGTGTGTGCTATTCCTTTCAGGGCTTCCAGCTGAGTTCTTTCCAGAGAGAATGCAGGTGGAAAGATGAGTTAATGATCTAAACAATTAGAGATTTGCTGCACCCTTCCATCTGTCAAAGTTCACTGAAATAAAAGTGCACAGTTTTCATTTGTGCCTCCAGCATCAAGCTCAGTCTGAAATCATGTTATGATTTGCTCTGCCCCATGGTAGTGTCATTCTTATGGTAAGTGTTCCATGTTTCATGCTGAGAAACATCTATTACACATGGTAGTCTGCACTTGAGGGGATTGTTAGCCTAAAAGTGGTGGGTACATTTCATTTTAAAAATACAAGGAAATATTAGGATCTACCATCTCTTTGCACTATATAAAGCTGTATAACACTTGTATTTTAAAAAAATGATGTGGCTCATCGAAAGACTTCCCCACCCCCAAATCTATGTGAAAACATTGCTAATTTGTGTGTGTATGTTTTATATATATATATATATATATATATATATATATATATATATATATATATATATGAATTTATATGACATGGGTAGTAATACAAATCAGGATATATTTGCATAGATTTAATTTTTGCTTTGAAAATATATAGGCATATATATCTCCTACTTGCTTGTCCTTGCACATTTATGCTATAGGTTAAAACATAGCTGGGAGGATCCTTCACATCTTGTTGGACTACAGCTCTGATCACCACTGGCCGCTAGGGCTGATAACAGTTTAACAACATCTGGAGGACCATAGATTCAGCATGTCTGAGCTAAAAGAAGGGGATTCTGGAGGTAAGGTAGGAGAAAGGAACTCTCTTAGGGGATAGGGACAGTCTTTTCATTAATTCTCACATTTTAAAGCTGGTTCCTTTGCAGAATAGACAAGAGAATGGAATTGGTATTGTAAATACAATCAGAATTTACTATCGTGTCCCTATCAGTTTTTAGTTGTTTGAAAGAATCCTGTATATTATTTAAACTATTGCCAACGAAAAAGTGATCCTTTAGTACTCATAATTGGTGGTAGAAATAGACCTACTGTTTTAAAACTCATGAAAATACAATTTTAAAATATTATGTAACACCTCTGAATTATTTAGAAAATCTGAACATTTTGGCCTATTTGACTTCAAATATAATTAGCCAAGCTGAAGGATAGCTACTTTTAATCCTGTTAAAAGCAGATTCCCTTACTGCCCAAACACAAATGTTCTATGCATTAGGAGAGATTTTGTTTTGCATTTTAAACTACTCTGTAACTTGTAGATACAATCTATCCTTTCAAGTATATGCCTGCAGTAAATACTGCTGAAATCAATGGGACTGACTGCAAATGTTTTAGGGTAAGGCTGTAAACTGCATTACAATGTGGCAGTTTGCTAGAACTGAGTTAGTTGAACCTAACTGCTACTTACTACTTCCAGTTTTTGTATGCAATGAAGGGAGACAGTGGTGGAGGAAGGGAAAGAACCCTTTTTTCATTAAGAAGGATTCTTGTTTTTGTTTTTAGGGGCACCCTGCATTTATTTCCTGATTTCCACTGAGATTATAATAATTCCAAGTTAGGAGGTTGTGCAGAGGAAATCACTGGGTGCCTCACTTCTCTCAACTGTAAATTATCTGTCTTGTTTTGTGAAAGTAGTTACCTGATTACTATATTCTCCATTTATAACTGAATTGTTGAATTTAACCAGCCAAAGCTAAAGTATTTCTTGTTCATTATAGCCTTTCCTTTCCCAAAGGATACAGAATCATTACTGGTTTCTGAATTGTTCCACTGTGGAAGACCAAGTAATATAAACTTACTTGAATTTTCCTAAGGGAACTTTTGAGCCATTGTTTTATATCCCCAGCAATGGCTTATGTATTCCTGCTGAATGGGTACACATACAAAGTAGGGTGGGGTAAGGTTGTGCACTGACGCTTTTTTAAAAAGTGCACACAAAAAGATACTTACTAAGGTTGGCATTTTGAAGCACTAAATGCTTCTTTAACATGGCTTTATCTGCTTCAGTGAACACTGTGTTGCAAGTCTAGGATATTCACGCTGAAGATTCTGAGCAAGCCCTTGCTTTCTTTTCAGTTATTTGGGCATAAAAATAATCCTTTCCTAGAACTTTTAGCAAAAGAAACTAAACTATGCAGGCTAATCAGCTGTAAATCTTTGCAATCTAGAAAGCAGTTGATTAAGTGGCATCTAACAGTAGTTCAATCAGTGCCGAAAGAGAGTTGATCAAACACTTTTAAAGACAGGCAGTGCTTTGAGACACTAGACAAATTAACAATTAAGTCTATTTCAAAGTAAGTACCAGATTTACTGCTTAAAACTTTTAGACAGCCTTCCTGTGTTTCCAGTCATCCAGTTCTCCCTAACCTCTGTAAGTATTATTCATTTTCCAATATTTATTTACTCCATAGTTGGGAAGGTATGAACTCAATGAGCCTTAGGAACAAATATCTCCAGAAGTTCTGCTCAACTTATCCAACTGTTCTTAGCACATAATAGACATTATATAAAACCATGTTATACTCTAATGCTGTACATACTTATCTGTAAAAACTGTATACTGAACACAATAGAGGTTATTTTTAAGTAAATTATGATATGATTGTGTTTTGATGTTAATTTCACTGGGTGGCCCAACATTCTTGCACTATATAGAATGCACACACACAGACAGAGTTTTTTTTTTCAAATGCATAATTTGTCCCCCTTATTTTTCTCTTATATACTTGAGAAAGCTGAAATACTTCAGCTTCACAACTGCGATCATTTTAGTTCCTCTTTTGCACTGTTCGCAGCTCCACAGTATTGTTTTTTGAGATAATGTGAGCAGAACTATTTTCTGTATTCATTTGACGTATTGCATCATGATCTTTCTGGCTGTAATCTGCCATTTCAGAGTCAGGTTATATGAGAGGAATTCATTTAGTCATTCATTCATTCATTTCCCTGATGTATTTCGTTTTACATGGGCAGAAGCATCCCAGGTAAGCCTGATGAGACTCCTTACTGGATACTCTATTTTGCCAGTGAGGACAGAAGATGTGTTGAAACTCCCCCTCCCCTGCCATCCCCATGTGTCATGGTGCCAGCTTCAGGCTGGATTAGCTGAAAAGGCCAGAGAATCTGTAGTTCTGCCTATATCCTGCCCCAACATTTCCTGCTTTGGGGTTTTCTATCAGTTGCTGCACAGAAAATGACTTGTGGTGAATTTCAGCCCACCTAGGCAGAGACTGGTGGAGTACAAGCTTGGTTCATCCCAGCCATCAACATTTGGAATCTGTGGGAAAATAAAATTGTACTGTTACTTACAGTTGAACTTTAACTGCCATTTAGTTAGCCATTCATCCCAGTTTATATAAGTTACTTTCTGATTTTTGGCTGTTCACTTGGCTACCTTTGTGCTTAACCCTGATTCTTGCCATACAATAAATAAATAAACAAACCCCTGATTCTATATCACTTATGAAGATATGGAATAGAATATTCTTTTATTTCTAATATAAATAGGTAACCCTTCCTTCAGTAATGAAAATTGCTGGTATTACTGTTATTCTGTGTTTCCTTTCCTCCCCTTGCCTCACTGTTATTGATCTTCCCTTTTTGGACTAACTGGTGACAAAGGATGCGTTCAAAAGTGGAGAGCACTGACAAGCATCAGTTCAACACTTAAAACGCAGTGGATTACCTTGTTGAGAGGGAGATCCACCACCCAGCCCTGAGTTTCCCCCCCCATGGACTAGTGTGTTGCATTCAACAGCAAGGTACTTGACAACTGTTAAGTGTTTGCAGCGTATTCTATCGCCTGTTACAATTTGACAGCTGTAACTGACAAGATAATAAAGCAGGCAAGAAAACATATATCAGTAAGGTGAAAAAGTGCACTTGCACAGTTCCAAAAGACCTATAATAGCAACAAAACTACAATAACAGGATAAAGAGTATGAAGAGATTTGCAGGGTAGACTCAGAGAATTTCTTGACTGAGAGAGCAGTATGACAATGGAACCAGCTGCCAAGAGAGGTTGCGTGCTTTTCCACACTAGAAGCATTCAAGAAGCAATTGGGCAGGATGGTGTAACTGGCATCCTGTAGTAGAAGGGGATTGGACTCAATGAACTCCTAGTCCTTTCTGATCTGGCTGTTCTGTGGATCTGTGTGAAAGGGGTAAAGGGGTTTTGATCAGAAGGAAGGCAAGGTAGACAAGACTGATTATGCTCCAAGTGACACTGATATAATGGCTGGAGAACTGAGGGAAGGGGGAAAAAAAGGCAGAATGACCCATGATGTCTTATCATCTGCTGGGTATGCAATAGGTGCTTCTTTGAATAACCTGCCTTGCAAAGCTTATTTACTGCATCATGCAAACTCATGCAATCTGAAGGTTCTTTGATCAAATAATTATATGAAGTTTGCTACTGAAATCAGAATTTGATATAGACCGAGAAAGCACTTGCTATAAACTAGCTTCTGCATCATTCTCTGCCACTCCCATAGCACAATGCTATCAAAACTGAAAATAAAACTTTTATTTCCTGTCATGTTTGGTCCTCAGCAATAGCAAAGACCTTAGATTTATAGGATCATATAATTTATCTACTCTGAACAAATCCAGTAAGCAGAGGTTGCAGAGTTCTGGTGCTTTGGTCATTAGATTCTGCACAGATGTCCTTTCTAGGTCCAGATTATGGGAGACATGTTGTTCCACCTGTACATTGTAGATGAGCTTGTTCATGTGGCCCTGCATTAGAACAGTTCCTGCTAAAAATAGAATTTCATGGAATACGATGACAGGTAAATAGCTGCAGAGTGGGTTGTTCTGTCAATAGAAAGATAGATGTTCGTCACAAGTGTAACTTAGCTATGAAACTGCCCTCAGGAGGAATTGGGGAAATTGCTAGTGAAAATCTTATCCTAGCTATGAACTTGCTAGGTGGTCTTAGATCAGCCATTCTCCCTTTATTAGCCACCCTTTCTGCAGTTTGGGATTAATAATACTGACCTACTTACAGGTAATGATGCAAACATGGCAAGGGCTGTAATCAAATGTCACACTAAATTAATCTTTCCTCAACCCAGTGTCATCCAGATGTTTTGTACGACAAATTCCATCTGTCCCAGCCACTGTGGAGTTGGGAGTTGTAGTACAGGACAGGTGGAGAGCAGCAGGTTGAGGAAACTATCATTCCATATGCTTTAGAATAAAGCACTGGGCTGCGCCACCTCCTACATGGGGCCCAGAAGTATTTTTTTGAATTAAAGCGTGCACGTGAGCATGGCACTCCACTTTGCATATTTCATCCTCCCAGTCAATAAAAACCAGAAGAGACAAGGAGTCCAGCTGACACCAAGACAGATGTTGGGGACCCACTGGTGCCTGTGGGTGAAACCTAGAATAGGTTATTTGTTCAAGGCCACCCAGATGCCCCCATGACTAGACTTCAATAATCAGATCTACAAACATTTAGACAAGTGATAAATTAAGATTTTCAGCAAAACCATTCTCTGTAGGAGTTATTCTACAGCCATGTAGAAATATCAGCTCTTTCCAGGTGGTTGTTAAGAACTGAATTACTGTAGAATGAGTATTTGTACAGCTTTATCAAATAGTCGATTAGGTATTTACATCTTGTGTTGATGTACAGAGAAGCAATAGTTTTAAAAAAAGCTTGGTTAATGATTTCCACCGATTGGGCATAGAGCTGTTTAAATCCTAATTAAAAACCATCCCAAAATGGGTATTTCTTGGGTCAAGAAGTTCACTATGTTTGGGACATGACAAAGCCAAGACTGTAAATGTGTCAGACTTCATCAGACCTTTTTGTTCCTGACTGCCGATTTTAGCCTAGCCTGCATTTCCACACTTGGCATGTAAATTTGTATAACCTTAATATCAAGTAAAGAAAAGTATTATAAGAACCATGTTTATGACCTGGAAGAATTCATCCTTTTTGTTTACTTAAAATTCCCAACCTTTTAAAGTACAAGAAACCCTAAGGATAGCCTTGGAGGTGCTGCTCACTACCCTGTTGATCAAAGATATTAAGTTGACAGGAACTAGGGACAGTGTCTTCTCAGAAATGTCTACACAAGCTTTTCCCCAGGAAATACACTTTCCCTTCTTTTAAAATAAGCCACTTATATTTCAGTGCACTTTTTATTAATATTTGTGTCTTACTCTTAACAATTTATCAATCATTGCAAAGGGTGTACTATGAATGTTAACTTGATATTGCATGTTTTTGTATACCATGTTGTAAGGGTCATTTTACTGAAAGACAGTTCATACAGTATTTTAAAATAAATACAGTAACCCTAATCCTAAACAAATGAATGCATTTTACTGTATATTATCTATCTAATATGGTTGCTAAAATGGAGGCTAGTTGGTCAACCAGCCCCTTTTCAAGATGGTACTCTCACTGAAGTCAAGCATCAAATGTGTCAGTAGTTGCTTGAGTGGCACTCTTGTACCCAATTTGCACACTGAATTGTATTCTGTCAAGCTTGCAGTTAACATGACATTATGACCTTGTTTGATTATGGATCACAGTTACTATGAATGCTGCAAGAACAGTAAACAGAGCCTAGAAGGACTGTCAACTTGTCAGTGTTTTTTCTTCTTCTGTGACTTTTCAAGGTAATGTCATGTAATTTTATCTGTCCCAGCATCTTTGCCTTGTAGTAAGAAAAGGCTTATCTATGTTACATAGAAGTTGTATTATTCACAAGCTAAATACATCACTTGCTGTAAACAAAGACAGTGAAAAGACATTTATTAAATTCTCAAGATCTGGAAAGAAATTGGAAGGCCTTTGAAGCAATTTGCAGCCATATGGGATGAACAGGGAAATCAACTGTTTCAGCATGTGACTCTATGCATGTTTAGACAGGAAAGGGCCTTAGCATTCTTAGCATTCTCCAGGTAGCGTGGCTCATGTAGGAACAACTTCCACACTATAGTATCAGATTTTCTCCTGTGTAGACTTGCTTGTATGTGTTGTTATGTGCTATCTAGTCTTCTTCAATTTATGCCACCCTTATGAATGAAAGCCCTCCAAGATGTCCTATCCATGACAGCCCTGCTCAGCTCTTGTAAATTCTGGCTTGTGTTACATGTTTCCTAATATTAGTTTTCTACTTACATTTAAGGCACCAGTGTCAACCATATTGTTGACGTATGCTGACTGGGACATGCTGGGAATTGCAGGACATTTGTCTGTTTAGATAAGCAGAGGATTTTTTCCTGAGATACTTTTCTTATGTCAATTAGTTTTGTCCTTTAAGGTATTTAAACAAACTATTTAACTATTGGTTAAGTATTATTAATCTAATTATTTGCAAAAATTGCAAATCAAAGCAAATAGTTTAAGTGCTTACATTAAGATTAAAGCCTACATGAAAATGTAATGCAAACCTTGGCTGTCATCTATATGCAAGATAAAGGCAACATAGTCAAAAGTTCTCCCCCACCACACCAAATCAATGCTTTTGTTTTGACTGTTCCCTTTCCTGGTCTTACCTGGCTGCACTTTGGAACAGCTCACCAAAGCAAAGAGCCTCTCTAGGGATGTCTCTCCCCAGCAGGTGCACAACCTAGCTCATGCCTCAGGTTTCCATCCATATAACACCATCCTCTGTGATGCTGACTGTTACCCATCCAGCTGTACATGTGGAGGCATCTACATTAGCGGGATCTCTGTGGTTAATTCTTTGACGCTCAAATATTTTTATGCTCTTGCTTATTCAAGTTTGAGTGCTTTGCCAGATAACTGCATAGCTCCCTTCTACCTAATGCTTTGGGATTTTTCTGGGTTTGACACATTTTCTAAAACTTTAAAAACTGTCCTTTGAAGTTGGGGTGGAATTGCATAGTGTGGTCTGAAACGTGACTTGTGTCATCCTGAGATGTGACTTGTGTCATTCTCGTGTGACATTCTGCGGAGCAACTGAAACATCGGAAGGGAGCATGACATGGTGCTCCAACAGTATGAGATGCACTTTGGAGCTTTTAAATAGCAAGTGGGTTGCATTTGAAGGTGATTCCAGTCACTTCAGGACTCACTGGATTCTCAACAATATCCTGCATCATTGGATGGGTTACTCTTGCATTCTAATAATTATTCATAATTTGTTATTGTGCTTATTCACAAAATGGTTCTCTAATAATATTATTCATCTTCTAGATACAATGCCATTCAGGATCTAAACAAATGTAAAGGTGTACTGTGATTCTGCATGATGCACTTCTTTATTTCATAATGCAGTTTCTATGAGCGTTGTTCTGACTCACTTGTGCTTATGGAGTGGTACTATGTAAAGTTAATTAGGTGGCTGTTTGACCCCTTCCTTCCATATATTTCTTTTAGGAAGAAAGGTAAACCATTTCACTTCTTCCCTGCCTTTCTGCTGCTCCAGTTTTCATACCTGATTGTTCACACAATTGTTGGAAATTACTACTTTTGTGTTGTTGCTATTTTAACATTTTCTGCTTAGTGAATTGTTCTTCCAACACATTGTATTCTCCAGTTAAACAAAATGAACTAAAATATAAAATGTTTCTTTGTATGTGTGCACATATGCATGTGTGTGTATGTGTATATGTATATGTAAAGTGAAGTTCTTTATTGGTTTGGATTTTAAGTCAATTACTTGAAGTGTTCCTTTCCATGACTAACATATTCTTTGCTGAAAAATTGTGTGTGCCAATGACTTTCCCAGCTGTAATATGCACATCATTTTTTTTCACTTTAAGGAAACCTGTAAGTTCTTTATTTGTAGGTACAGAAGTGCAAATTATGCTGAAACAAACAAATCTAAATAAATTATAATATGGTTTCTTTGCAGTGGTTGAAATAGTCATTGTGTGCTGTAAAGAATCCAGTCATCCAAATCCTTAAACTATAGATTCTTTATTCTTGTCACACATTTTTTATGGTAGTCATTGGAAGTTCTTGAAGTTTAAAAACATTTCTTATCATAGAAACATTTACAGCCATGCAGATTCTCCCATAAGCAGAACAGATACCTGCGAGGTGAAATCATTCAAGAAATTTAATTGAATAAAGCTGTAAGTGTTGCATAATTTATGCTGTTGTACTGGAGTTGACACATTTGCTGTTTGGTCATGCAACTTGAGTTTCAGAATATGGATATAATAATTTTTGGGAAGAATTTGGTGTTATATGGACAGTATTACAATACAAAGTTAAACATATAACACACTTAGAAAGAAGCTGCACTTTGGTTTCAAATGTTCTCCAAGCCTTGCTTATAAATGGATGAGGCAATGCAGCATTCCAAGGCAGAGAAGATGAATTAGAGGCCAGACCTGAACTGAAGCTGGTTCAGTACTTAGCCCATGGTGGAAATAATTTTGAAAGAAGTGTGAAGGAGGGTCCTAACTTAGACCCAGTATTGGAAAGCCAGAAAAAGTTCCATGGAAAATTCCTAATGGAAATGAGAAGGGTTTGTCTGTTCTAAGGCTTTACTTGTTTCAAGAAGAAGACAACCAGATATGAACTTTGGCTTCCAAGAGGAAAATCAATAGAGAGACTTCCTCCCCCACCGTCACTCTTTCTCCTTCTGTAATTCAAAATATTTTGAAGTCAGGAACTTATGACGCTTCTGATTCTGAGTCAAAGAAGTGGTCTCCAGCACAGTATTGCTGACATGACTGGTGGAAGCTCATTGTGGTTTCAGATAGGGTTCTTTCTGGAACTGCCTAAGATGACAAGGACCAAGATAATATTTCAGACTTACTATGGTAGGACACACACACACACACACAGACAACTGTGATAGAATTTTCATTTGCTATGGTAGGGTGGCTCTTTGTTAGCTTAATGAAAGTCAAATCATCTTATTTACTTATTTGATTAATTCCATATTTCCCCTGAGCTCAACAGATTTGACAAGATGGCGGTAAAATATTGGATCAAATGTTTATGTTTGCTTAGCAAAAATCTCTGCTATGTAAATCTGGATTCTGTTTTATTTATTTGAAACAGCAGTTGGAAGCTTTCAGTCTACTGATAAATTTTGGACAGAAATTTTCTAAGAATTGAAATTGGATATACTGTTAGATGAATAACAGGAAATATGGAGCCAACAGAAGAGCATTAGGATGGATCTATTTTTCTGGATAGGTGGCTTTTTGTTGTTTAGTTTTCCGAATATAAGTGCCAAGCAGAAGTTGGTTTGAATTTTAAATTTTCAAAAGATGGCTGTAAAAGTTGCTCTGTTTCTAAACTATGTCAGTCTTGCTCTGCATAAAAAAGCTTCAGAATCTTAGGATGGAGCTAGTTTGAGAGGACAGAAGAGCTTCCATCTGTGAAAATATGAAGGGCAGTGCCCGCATAGTGCTTCACTATGACAGAAGGCATCTGCTAGCAGAATTGAGAGATAGTTGATTTTCGGTCATCATTATTTATTATTATTATTATAACATTTCTATGCCACCCCTTGCTGAAGCCTCGGGGCGGCTTACAACACAATAAAATACATTGAAATACAATAGAACATAATAAATTACCATTAAATACAAAAATACAAAAATACACTGAGTTACGAACATAATAATATAAAATTAAAATTATCAGTATAAAATAAGTAAAATAATATAGGAGGAGAAAAGAGAAGGAAGAAGAAAGTTGCCCTGGCCAGATCATATATTTTAACAATTAAAATGATGTTTAAATAAAAAGGTCTTTACCTGGCGCCGAAAAACGAGTAACGACGGTGCACTATGTCCATTGGAGCAGACATTTATGGGCTGGAGGGAAAATTTGCTAATATTTACTCCTCCCTGTTCTGCTTACAGTTGCCTTCTGTTGGCAGAGGGACAGTAATTGGATATCACTCTAGAAGTTTAACTCTTTCTACTTTTACATCTGCTCTGTTGTAATCTGCAGGGCTGCTCTGTGTGTCCAGACCTAAGGATGAAAAACTTAGACTGTTCTTCTATCTTTTATCTTCTTGGCACCAACATTATTAACCTCTCAGAGCCAGGTCTGCTCCCACACATATAATGGCATATGAGAAGATACAGCAGCTGTTTTAACATGTCTAGCTTAAAAGTTGTTTACATTGTTTAAACCATTTAAACAATGCATATTATAATTTTATATTGTATTTATTATATTCATTTTTTATTGTAGTCACTTTTACAGTTGTACTCATGTTTATGCACTTTTGTGAACCATCCAGATAACTTTGGCTACTGGGCAATATAGAAATGAAACAACAACAACAGCAACACATAGTTCTTTCTTGTGCTGTACTCACAGGCATGTTGTAGCATCCTAGTGGTACAATCCAGGACATATGTTTTGGGCTTGCAATTCCCAGCAACTCTCACAATTGGCTATTCTGTCTAGGGCTAATGGAAGTTGCAGGCCAAGAACATCTGCTGGGACACATGATGCTCACCCTTGATCTAAATCAGTGTGTGTATGTGTGGAGGTGCCATTCTGCATGCCAGTAGTGGAATCGCTGTCCAAAGATTTTGCGATCCTTGGTCCTTTACAGGGGTGTAGTACCTCTGTCCCATGGGCTTAATCTGTCCCATGGAGTGCATCTCCTTCCATAACAGGTTGAACACATCTTTTCAGGTCCTTCTCCCATTTTTCGGACCAATCTCAATATTACCTTAATTCAGAAGATGAATTCACTATTCAATGGAAGAGTACATCTCTAAAGTACTGCTTAAAAATTCTACATTCATTCTAATATATAGCTTCAAGATGAGTTTATTTTAACATTCTACAAAGAATTATATTGGCTAAATATTGGTTCTGTTACATTTGCTAGCAAAGGACTGTGAAAAGCAGAATTCAGTATTTATCTTGCTAGCAGTTGCTTGATTATGGTTACACTCTGGTGCTCACTTACCTGAAAGTGAGCATAATGCAAGGCTTAGAAGACTCTCTAGCCATGAATCTAAATGAGAACCTGACTGTTCTCTTAAGTTAAAACAGATACAGAGAACTCCAGTCTCTACTCAGATGCAATTATGTCAGTTTTATCCAGTGACTTATCTTTATAAGGGGTAGGAAACCTGTGTCTTCCAGATTACTCCCATAATTCTTGGCCATTGGCTGTGGCTGATAGGAGCTGGAGTCCAGAATCATCCCAGCTAGTTAATGGCACTATTGACCCACATCTTCCCCATCATTTAAAAAATAATAATTACCCAAATCAATACTGTTCAGGCATTTGGAAATTCAGGTAATTGGTCACTCACCATCTTTAAATTTCAAACAATGCTGAATAACTTGAACACAGTGATTATCCAATTTAGTAGCATTGCTGTGCAATGGTGCTGGTGAACTCAAGGTTTTAGATATTATAACTTGTAAGTTTGATGATAATCAGAAATGAAGAGATGTCTATTTTTCTGTATTTGATGTCCACAGATTATGAGCTGGGTGTTTCATTTGTTCCTTTTATACAAATCTCTCTCCCACCTCTAAAATCGGTAGCTCTTTTGCACTGTTTACCTTCAAAATTTCTTTCAGCTTGGTAATTTGGAGAGCAACTTTGTCCACATCAGGACACTTTGAAATGAGATAGTTCTTTGGGCTTGAAATGAGTATATATATTTAGTTTCCCATTAGCAATTATGCTATATCCTGTAGATTACAGTGCATTTACCTGTAGCTTGAAAGACCAATTTATGGTTATACTGCCCTGAGATATAATTTGTGGTCTATAAGTGCTCTTTTTGCTTGAGGGGAACAAGGGTTTGTGGTAACATTCCAAAAGTTGTGAGATGTTTGGAATGACTGGAATTCTGCAGGTACAAATTGCATTGTTGGTCATAAGTTCATTTAGAATAGCAAAACAACTGCAGAAATTCTTTGGGAATCCAGAAGGTAATGTCAGGCAACAGATATATCTTTCTGTATGCCTAAAATGGTATAGAATGGGATGGATCTGTTGTAATGTATGGCTATCCATATAACCAGTAGTTGTAATGATACGAGGGATAACTTGGCAAAGAGACAAGAAAAGACACATTTCGGTATGAGGACTGGCAACGGATCTTCTAGGATATTTTGAACTAGATTTAAAACCTGGTTTCATGAGCAGTGTTGAGTTTATGGAACTCTGTGCATGCAATAGGCTTTCCCATCCCTGTTGCCCATTGCAAATCTCATCTCTCCCTCACACCACAGTGGTCTGGTCAATGCATAGATGGGGGACTGCTTAAGAAACTGGATGTTTCTTGTTACATCTGCATATTGTGATTGCTTAAAACAGTAGTTTAACATACACATACACACACAATTAGACTGGCAGGAATATTAATATATATAGTTCATGTACTGAGCACTCAAGATATTATTAAGATTTTTGAAGACAACAGAGATAAAAGTGGTGCCACCTAATTAGCACACATGAATTTCCTGTCTTGAGAAGAATCCCCCACTCCAGGCAGGTTGAACAATGACTTTAACTGTTTTTCACTAACCGAAAGAACATGAAAACTAATACTTTGTGTGTTCAACAGGTCCTGGACTTTTTAAGTGCAAAGCATGTTTCACATGCTCAGTCTATTGACCAGAGGCCTTTTTTGAATTACAAATTATTTGCAGCTTGAAAGCCTGTTGTTAGTGAAACACAGGCTGTGAATGCTAATTTGAGTCTGTTAAAGTGATTAACAGCTGTAGATTGAGCAATCTGTTTTTACTTGTCCAATTTATTATAAAATGTATATGTATATGACAGTTATACATTATAGGGACAACTTTAAATCTTGTTAATGGATAGAAGCAGCAATTAAATGCAGCTTTTACTGAAACTCAGATAATGCTTAGCTATAAACTGACTTGTATCTGAATGTGTTGGAACATAATTTCATTGTGCAAAGAGATATAAAGAAGTTTACTTTCTTTATACTTATGCAAATAAGTGGGTGGATGCTATATAGCCCATCCTGTAACTGCTTTGAACAGATTGATAAAACTATCTACAGTAGCTATAACAGTTTCACTCACAGACAAATTGAACTAGTAAGGTAAAAACATTTGATGCTGATGTGTTGTTCCTATTGGCTCTTTAGTGTCTGCAATGGCCTGTCCATTTAATGTAGGACACCATCTGTTTTAGGAGGTGGAATGCCTAGTTCTCTCTTTGTTCTTATATCTAGGAACCAATCCACCTTCAGATTCTGTGCTGCAAAATGTTTATTCCTCCTCTACTCAGTGTCTTTGCTCTATTATTTATGCAGCCTTGCCTGGTTTTTTAAAAAGTGGTTGTCTTAACTGCGTACAGCCACTTATACACAGTCTGCTTCCATTAACAGTTATTAATATGCTAATGAGGCATAATACTCTGTTCTAACATGAGATGTGGTACAGTAACTGAATCCATTTTTTCTATTACTTGAATGATGTCAGAGTATTCCAGGAACAATAAAAAAGAGGAGACTTTGTTAGAAAATTCAGGTCACCTCCCCACTTTGGCATAAGTGACCCGTATAAGCAGAGCAACTTAAACTCGTACAGCACTATCTTAATCTCTTCTTTTCTTCCCACCTTCTGTTACTGTGACTTGTCTTTTGTTTGTTTCTTCAAATTATGAACTTTAGGTAATGAAATTGCCATGAGATATCCTGACATATCCTGTCATCTCTGCAGTAACATGAAATAGCTGGAATGCACCCACAATATCATTGGAGGTGATGCTTGGGAAACTGTTTCAAATGGGGTGTAGAGATTAGACGTGCATACAAGATGTGATGGGAAGTTTGTTAATAACATTGAGTAAATGCTTCTGCACACAGCAGTGAAGGTGATAAATGGAACTTGGGAACTATTGCAATGGTTGCCCTCCCGCATCGTGAAATTCTACCCTTACTGAGTGCTAAAAATAACAGGATGTTTCTTACAATTGCTTTCATATGAAATTGCGTTCATAATGAGCATTTTATGTAATTTTTAAAAATCAAATGTAATTCTCCAACATGTTTATTAAATTAAAAAGCAAAACAGTGATGTGGAAGCTTTCCATGAATTTCCTTATTATGAGCTTTTTATTACTTATTAAGAAGAAATTACTGTTACAAAGGATAGGTTTATAGTTATAGAAACAAGACTACTCTCCCTTTCCCATATTGCTTAGTATACCTTAATTGCCATTTTGGCAATGCCTCATATTGTCGAAACATGCAATTCAATTAAGGGTTTTGTTTGTATTTTTCTGTGCAAGAATATTGCTCTCTTAGATTTATGTATGTGATAAATTTGTTCTAATGTCTTTGAAACTTGACAGTTTGCATAAATATTTACAAACAACACTGATAGGAAAGTTAAGCATTATTCCTTTGGGGTAGAGGTAATAGAATTAGCTACAAGTATTACATCCCATTTCTCTTTCGTGGTATCCTTTTGAGTAGTTCTGGAAATGTTTTAAAAGTTATTTTTATTCCCTGCAATTTAAATTTATATAGTTATGCTCAAGTATGGATGTTTTATGAAAGATCTTGTTTCCAGCTATAATTGTTTGGGGCAGCTATTAATTAAAAGAAATGTATTAAATTTTAGAGGACTTTAAAGAGAGGCAGAGGTTTAAAAAGGAGCCCTGCTCCTAAAGAGTTACAGGTTATCTGTTGACCAGCTAATGTGTTGATTGATTAGCACGGTTACAATTTTATATTGCTGGTTATTTGTTGGCGAGGTTTTGTGGACAACTTAGGGTTGACCTCTCATGGCAGTTTTCCTGCTGTTCCTTGTAATTATCTTTACTGCAGCAGGCTTGGTTGCATGTTACATACTGGTGAAGTTTCAAGTCAGAACTAGGTCTGATGCCTTCTCCAATGTCATTCTTTCTAGATAGTTTGGACCAGGCTGGCAGGGGCTGGTGAGAGTTAAATCCAAAACTTATGGAAGAAATTGAGTTCTTCCTCCATGCCTCCAACTTCTTCCTTCTTTCTCCTTTGACCTATTACCTTGTTCTCTTTTACTAATGATAGTTGATGCCTCCTTTGTTCTTAGCTGTATTTCTATGCTCAATAGGAGTGCACTGTTTAGTGAACCCCATTTGCCAGGTTTATTCCTAATACTGGAAACAGGCCAGGTGATTTATTTATTTTTTTCACAAGATGCTGGGGGAAAAAAAACATTTGGGGCTATGTAATCATACTTCTGAAAATTAACTCTGACTGCTCTTTAGAAGGTCAGGGACTAAAGCTAAAGCTCAAGTACCTTGGCCACCTAATGAGAAGGAAGGACTCACTGGAAAGACACTGATGCTGGGAACGATTGAAGGCAAAATGGAGAAAGGGATGGCAGAGGTTGAGGTGACTCGATGGGGTCACTGTGGAGGTGGGTGTACTGTGGGGGATGATGGAGAACAGGAAAACTTGGGGGAATGTTGTACATGGGGTTACAAGGAGTCGGGCATGACTTTGCAACTGAACTACAACAACAAATCTTACTTCATAGCACCTCAGTGACATTCTCCTTGTCATACTATTTGAAAATTGTTGAACACAGATTAGATTTCTATCTTGCCCATCCATAGGAGCCATTGGCCATTTAAAAGATGGAGAAGATGAATACAGATGACGTAAAAAAGGAACTCAAAATTGCTAATGCTCAACTGATGCTGTCTGATTTGAATGCTGATGTGTCTTTCTGGCCACCCCGGCATTTGCTTTCCTTGCCGGTGCCTGCTGCCAATCACACTGCCTCCTTAGTTTTCTCCAGTGTGGATACAAAATATCCCACAACTGGTTGTCTTCCATGTTTTCCTGTCTCAGAGACCTCATCAGCGGGGGCAGTGGCAGTGGCAGGAGTACTGACTGGGCAGAGGTGCGAGCAGAAGGCATAAGGAAATGAAATCAGCATTCGGGTGGCAAATGGTAATATAAAATGAGAATGATAGCTTCTTCGTAGTCCTCTGGGTTGTCTGTCATCACCCCAGACAGGGGATTTTGCAAGTTGTGACTTTTGTAGCCCTACACGTGTAGTATGACTTTTCAGCATTTTATTTAAGGACACAACAAGAATGGTGGTATGATAGGGGTGAACTTGACATATTGATTTGTCCTAATTACTTAGTTTTCTTGCTATAAATGACTGGACCTGGATATTTTTGTGTGTTTGCATATATAGTGTGCTTGGACAGGCAATCATGCAATATCCGTTTGTGTTTTGGTAGAGTGTTAATAATAGTCAATACTGTTGATAGTCAATAACAGTAACAAATGTACTAAGTATGATTACAACAGAAATAGCTGATCTCTGTTGTATAGTAGAACTTAATTGATCATTGGGCTCATATATGAAAAACTAAATTAACTTCTACTTTGTTAATTTTGATGTAAAGAAACCAGAACAGGCCTAATTTAACTGGAAGATAACTTTGTAACATCTTACAGTTTTTTCTTGCATTTTTTCTTCTTTCCCACCACTGTCCCTGCTTGGAGGAGAACAGATGCCCAGGGCCAGAATGTGGTACTTAACCTGACCATCAAACAGGCCTGACAAAGAAAGGCCCTTCAGGTCCCGCAGTGAAACAAGCACTGCATCTTATTACAGCATGAAATTAGAAGTGAAAAGCCCTACAGCCCTTACTATTTAGCAATGCAGAATCTGTCGATGTTTGAAGGCTGTGGTCTGCTAGAAGGGGAGTGGGAAGCCAAGAAGAGAAGCTAGAAGCAAATACAAACTCTCCCTTCCAGAGTGCTGCTTGTTTGGTGGTCTGTAAACCAGAGTGCTGTAGTGGAAAGCATGCAGAAGTATTTCTACAAAAGGTGTTGGAAGAGAATAATTTGTGGGCTGCACAGTTCTAAACAATCGAAATGAATGTCCTTTAATTAACTCAGATAGTAGCAACCATCATTTTGATTTTGCCAAAAGAGAGCAGCGATAATGTTCTAACAAGTGCTTTGGAGTATGTTAATTAGCTGGCTTTTTCAACAAGGAGGTGTGCAATTATCTGATGCCACCCACTTCTGACAATTTAGAATGCAAAACTTGCCAAATTAGAGTGGAGTTGCTTCTAGCTGTCCTCTTAAAGTTTTTATTTAAAGTACTTTTAAATCAGAATGTTATCTTTCGGATCACTTTTAGGTCCAAGTCAGCAAACATTAAATAAAACTTGTTTTCTGTTTACTTTTTGTACAGTGCCAAATGTGTTTCCTGAGGGCTTAATTGAACTTAATTGAACATGGATGTCTGTATACTCAGACCTTTACATTTGTTGGCTTTCTTCGCAAACTGCAATGCTGTTGATGCAGGCTCCAGTTTACAAGCTGGTGTAAGTACAGAGAACTTACTCTGAAGACCTAACACATTGGACACTGACATTGGTGGTGGGTCCACAGACTGGAGCCAGGCAACCTATGTCCCTTTCCTATAATCGCAACTGTGACTTGAAATAGCTTCACTCCGAAAAGATAGGCAGAATCCAGAAGAAGCTGAAAAATCTACTTTTGTGTTTTGTCGGCTTGTTTGTTTATTACACTTCGTTATCACCTCATAGCCTACATGTTCTCTGGGCAGTTTACCAATTTAAAAGAACAATTTTGTTTTTGTTTTTTGTGCAGGTTGTAAAAAGTATCAGAACAGTTTTAAAAATATATTTACTAAAAATAGAGTAAAGCATGTAAAACAAGTTCATAGAGTGAAACAAATCACATGAGGCACCTTCAAAGGTGAAGCACATTAAACAACATTATACATAGAAAAAGGCTGTTGATTTTCTGGCTCCGTTGTTCAGACCATCTCTAATGCCAATGTCCTGTGTGTT
Source organism: Varanus komodoensis (assembly GCF_004798865.1). Lineage (NCBI taxonomy): Eukaryota > Metazoa > Chordata > Lepidosauria > Squamata > Varanidae > Varanus > Varanus komodoensis. Next base: position 80,343,362 of record NW_025335268.1, read on the forward strand.
AGGTGTGGATCTCTTCAGAGGAAATTCTGTGTGCCTAGACCTGCACAGTTTTCTGGCTTCCATAGAAAGCTTACAAGTATCTTTGTGTGTAACCTTGTCTTTCAGGTACCCTTGTCTAATATATGGCTTTCAAGGGCAAAAACAAGGAGCCATCTCAGCTTTAGGGCAGGATTAGCACCAATAATTGTTAATGGTAGTGATATGCAGGACCAGTCCTAATGTTAGGTACAGTGAAGTGCATGTTCCAGGGGGCAGATCCTGAATGTTTTTGGATAATGTTGGATGACAGAGCTCTGTGCTACATGGCCTGCTTGTGGCCTCTGAAGCTAGTGCTCTGTGTGGTGAAAGAAATGGAAACATGAACCGTTTTACTCTCAGATGGAACTTGGAGATGGGCCTAGTGCCACACAGAAGAATGAGAATATGATGGCATATTTCTGAGGTGGTAGAATAGACTGTATTGCTTCAGAGAGCAGGTGGGATTTTGAAGGCTGTCCTATGTAGTAATATACCTCGTACAAAAGTTCTTATGAAAGGTGAGCTTTCTACATTTTCATGTAGTAGAACATTCAGAAATATGAAATGTCACCTACAGTTTGAATTAGGACAGTCTTGCCATCTCATTTTATGTAGAGAAGACCTAAGAGTTATGTAATCACTGAACTGATTTGCATGATCACCACAGTCCTGCCATCTCATTTTATATAGACAAGACCTAAGAGTTATGTAATCACTGAACTGATTTGCACAATTCCCACAACTCTGGGTGTTTGTGTAAGCAGTGCCCGTGGTGGGTTACCATGATTTGTTATGCCATATGAACTCTGGGGGCAGGGCCTGTTTGAGGGTTAAACAACCTTCAAATAACCCTACAAAATACCATGGCCAATTGAGGGGTGTAGTGAACATGTGAATTGTTTCTTAGCTCCCAAGAGCTACTCCTGTCACAGAAATGACACAATAGACTGCACCTATTTCAATTGCCTGTGATATATCACATTTCCGAATGTTCTACATGAAAAAGGCTGAGAAGCAGAAGTCATAGTTTGTACAAAGATCATATAAACCTGTGTTTTGAGTTGTAGTGATGGTGTATCAGATTAGGATTAGATGACTCACATTTAGACCCCTGCTTTGCTGTGATCTTGGATCAGTCATGATCTCTCGGACTAACATACCTCATATGATTGTTTAGAGATTAAAAATATAGGGAAGATGCATGTATTCCAGCTTGAGATTCTTGGAGAGAAGTTATTATATGAACAGGTTAAACATTGTAGAGGCCTTATCCCTATAAAAGTCATGCACAATACAGAGGCACCCATGTTCATGAGAACAATTGTTTTCCTAAGGAAAAATATTGTTTTGTTATGGAAAAGCAAAGTACTATGATACCTTTATTAGGCCATCTCAGAAATCATAAAAATAGGCAAGCTTTTCAGATCTCTAGATTGCTTTCAGACAAGATGTTAACAAAGGTGTGCTGGTAGGCCTGACTGAAGACAGGTGAACTGGATATTCTTGTCAAGTAATCTGCATAGCTAGAGTCTTAAGATGATATGGGGAGCAAGTTCAGATGCGGTTTGAGCAGATAACATTATGAACAATCTGCAGTGTTCTTAGGATGCCCAAGAAAAAGGTATAGCGCACAATAGTAGATCCTGCATTTTCAAAAAAACATGTTGTTAAATTGTGTTTTATAGGAAGCTATTACCATGCAGAATGTGAAGAATGGCATCATTAATACTACTCCTTTACTTAGAATATACAGTTTATCACAGTTGTCCTTTTTTCTTTAATGCGCCTTGGTACATGGCTTCTGTATATCTATAGTCTGACAAGTAATAAAAGCAGTGGATACTGGATTGCATCACAATTGTAAAAAAAATAGTTTTTCCCAGACTGCCTACTTTCTTCATTCAGTAAAAAGCGAATACTTGAATCATTTTAAAGTAATGTTATAACACATGAACAAAGCAAATTAAAATCAGTTGTATTCCTCATCCTACAAATTTACTGACCATTGCAAATCCAGAGTCTGGCTTTCTTTCAAAAGTCGCTTTTCAGTCACTAAATACTTTCAAGTAGCACCGTCTGGATTCCCAGTATACATGATAATGTCAACAAAGAAACCTTGGCTGGAACTAATTGAATTAAGGCTTTATATTTCAATGATAAAACATCTCCTTGTCACCAAAGAATATGCTCACTAATGAAAAGTAGTTTGAACTTGGGTGGTTCAGATTTACATCACTAATTGTCATTTTACGTAATTGTGTTTCCTTCAGTTCCCTATTTCAGCTTTTCAATGTATTTCCTTGGGAATATCTTCACTTCAGTATGGATGCTTGCCAAATCAGGAAATATCTAGAAAGCCTTCCTAATGTAAGGCTTCTCAGAACTTATTATAAAAGTATAATAAGTAATACCCAGGAATTGAAGGTTTCTCAAGAAGGTATCATGAACTATTGGAGTTCATTTAATAACACCCATCCCACTAGATCCACCAAAAGTTTTCTGAAATAAAGCAACTTTTGCTCACCAGCAATAAAATAGGAACCCCCCCCCCCCAAAAAAAACAACAACAACAACAGAGCAATCTTTTCCATAGCCTAAACAGGTCCTCTCTTGGGGTACAACCAAATATACCTCTGAATTTGGTGGTGTTGAAATAAGTTCTTAAAAGTTCTTAAGAATTTGCAGTCTCATATGGAATAGGAGAGACTTTTAGATGGCCAGGTTCCAAGCCATTTGGCATTTTGTAGGTCATAACCAATGCTAGGAACAATAGATGGCAAAAGAAGAAGGCGACGGCAGAGGATGAGGTGGCTAGATGGAGTCACTGAAGCAGTTGGTGTGAGCTTAAGTGGACTCCGGGGGATGGTGGAGGACAGGAAGGCCTGGAGGAATGTTGTCCATGGGGTCATGATAGGTCGGACATTACTTCATGACTAACAACAACAACAAGGTCATAACCAGAACATGAAACAGACCAGTAGCAAGTGTTGTTGTTGTAGAAAGGAAACCACTTGTTCCTTGTAACCAGGCCTGGATGATGCAGGATAGCTGTTGAAATCTTTTATTGAATTCCAATGATTCAATACCAAATGAGTGGTCTTACCTCCATTTTGCAGCAGCTTGGACTACAGGTTAACACTGAACACCCTTTAATCAAATTATATGTTTCGAGGGGAGAATGTCTTAGTTGCTACCACCTGTAGAGCCTGGACCTAGAGCTATTCTAGAATCCAGCTGTAAGGGGGACAGGAGTGCATGGGGGTTCTCTGTCATAGGGGAAGGAAAGTCAGTCCTGAACTACTTTATTACTTGTTGCTTACCACGGGATTTTCTGAGTTTCCTGGGCAACCTGAAAAAAACAAGAAAAGGATTATCTGCCATACTTAAAAGGTGAGCAGGGACAGTTCAGCATTTTGTGCTCCCAAATATACCTGTTTCCATTTTTCTCCAGACTGGACTTGTGACACACCCTTTTACGTGAAGGATTGTGTTTCTGCTTATGGAACATTTGTCTACCACAAAATGAGGCATATGTTTGCTATAGAAGAAAGTAAATAACTCCTATTATATGTTCAGTGTTGGTGTGTGGGCAGGAAAAGTGATTTTGTAGTATCTCACTAATAGTTTAGAAAGAGCGAATTTCTTGAATGTCACTAGATTGTGCAATGAAACTATAACTGAACGTGGTTAAATGAGCATGCCAGTAGAACATGGATAAAAGAAACAGATGGAGCATGAAACACTGGGAATGTTAATTTGCTCACGATTCAGAATATTGTTAGCTAAAGGCAGCTATAATTCCAAGTGTCATGAATAGGTGGTCAGTTCACAGTGCCATATTCACTCTATATTCTGGAACTGTGTCTCTGAGAAACTGTAATTGTGTGCCTTCTTATCTTGCTATTCATGTTTTCCGTAAACAAATCTTCAAAGTTCTGTCTGTGGAAATGAGACTGTGGTGTCTTCTTTCTTCCTGACATTTTTGTCCAATGATTCTTTTTAGTGTCTGGAGCCCTGCAAAGAATCCTGGGATCTGAAGAAAAATCACTGCCAAAATTTCTGTGAGGTATGCCATTCCTGAAGGACACTTTTAAAATTCTGTGTCATTTTCATTAAAGGCTTGACTGGTCACACTTAACTAAAGCCAACCAAGTTGGGGAAGGCTGATTTAAATGGTCAAGGCAAGATAAACAACTGATTCAAACATGCATACAATCATGTGGTAATGTGGCACAAGAACCATTGCTACAAACCATCTGCACCTCAAGGTGTCTTGTAGGGATAGTTTGGGCCAAGGCTTGGTTGGAAGTCTTCTCATTCACCTCTTGAAGGAAAACTCTGATGTAAGTGCACTTTTAAACAAGTGATGTTTCCATGTGATTTCTGAGGTACTCTAGTCATGGAACCGGAAAACAAAAATCAGCTTGTTTTCTGAGTACCTTTGTTTTGAATCAGTTTTCTGCTTAATCTAACTTAGAATTCTTTTTAAATACAGATGTGCTCATAAGATAAGAGGAGGCCTAAATATATACTTGGCAGATTCAAATATTTGGATATATAACAGAAAGAAAGGATTGCTGTTACACAGAATGTGGCATTATATAAATTGTATAGCTTTGCTTGCAAGTTAGTTACACTTCTTTAAAAAGGTTCAAAAATACTCCTTCTGGAATTCTACCAGAATAATGATAATTGTCACACTGACAAGAGTGAACTATAAATAGAAAGTAAAGATGTTAGGTTTTTGAGATGTTGTATAAAAAGTTGGCAGAGAACAGAATAAACGCTTCCCAGTTATAGTGAGGTCAATGGTTTGGCTTTGGCTGGTGTTCCTTTCCTTACGACATCCCTGTTCAATTAGTGATTTCTAGTTCACTAAACTTGGAACTTAAAAAGCTGAAAGTAAAGACTTGCACATTTAACAGTTCACTGAAAAAATAAGCTGTGAACTAGAGTGAAGAAGAGCTTCAAAGGCAAGTTATGCCTCAAGGGACTATAAATGATTTTTAATTAACTAGCTGAAAATTTGTGATGTTTCATATAAGCACACCATCAGACATGTACACCTGCCTATGTATCATTCCCGAGATAAATCACAAATATCAGATGCATTCCGTTTTGATTAACCTTTGCCCTTGTCAGCTGCAATCACAAATTAATCGCCAGTTTCTCTTTATTCAGCATGAAAGCAACTGACCACTTAGCTATGGTAATGATTCGAGAAGTAAAAATGAATTAAGTAAACTCAGAGTGTGTCCACAGTTTCCATTTCCTAGAAATAATCCTGCTAGACTTCACAGCTTTACCAGTCTTTGCAGGTCAAAGATGCTCCGCTGTCACACGTGATAATCCAACAAAATATCTGATGAAATTGTGTTGTGTCTGTAATTGTGTCATTGCTGCGTGGCTGTGACTGGCTGTTAGGATCAGTGGATAACAGCCCCTGTGCTAAACCACTGATTGCCAAAAGGACACTTTTGAACAACTTCTTAGCAAGCTTTATGTGGAAGGCCTGGTGGAGGCAAATGGGTTAATTCAAGAGATAGGGTATATGTTGTAGCTGATGTTTTAAAGTGGTAGACAGCTATACAAATCTTCAAGTGTGGTCCTATACTAGCTGGAAATCCTGACCATTCTTTCTTGTAATATCTTAAAAGGACTGCTATTGATGGTGTTGTGTGATTGCCTTGTTTTCTCTTCAGCCTCTTTTCCCCAAGAAGAACTATGAATGCCTAACCAGCTGTGAATTCCTCAAGTACATCCTGTCGGTGAAGCAAGGAGACTGCCCAGCCCCGGAGAAGGCCAGTGGCTTTGCGGCTGCCTGTGTTGAAAGCTGCGAGTCTGACAGCGAGTGCTCTGGGGTGAAAAAATGCTGTTCTAATGGATGTGGACATACATGCCAAGTACCAAAAAATCTGTACAAAGGTAGAGATTATTAATAGCCTTTTGAGAGCAAAGTAAGCAGAGAGAGAGAGAGAGAGAGATGGTTGACTAGGGAGAAAGCAGCCTGCACCCACTCCTCATTTTAGAGCAGGAATATGTGCTTTGGTGGAGAATGGAAAATGGATGCGTCAGGTGTTTTTGAAGAATGGAATAGAGAAAATGGTGCCAGCTGCTTAACCATAGCTGGGGATTCACAAATGGGTGTATAAGATCTCTCTGTCTCTCTATCACATACACACACTTCTAAGTGCCCCTTACATATCTGTTTTTCCACCATGCTTACTTTGACCATATTTGCTTGTTCCAGGGTTAAGTAGGTATAGAGGCTAAAAGAAGAGAATGTATATCATTGGAAAAACTGACTTAATATCTTTAACACTTTGATCTTTCTGAGTATTTACTGATATGCTTCGAAACATCAGCATGTTGCACATATTTGGTGTAGCATATCTACTCAACTTGCTGCAGAATTTTCCACTGTCTAAATTTAGAATTTATCCCAGTAACCCTTTCAGGTTTTTGAATGCTGTTTGAAATAGCAGTTAGCAGACTAACCTATAGCAGTATAAAACAACACAGTGGACATTAGCATTTAACAAGGTTAGGGTTTCTGTTGTTTTTGTTTGACCTGAGGTTATTTAAAATAATGTATTTTGCCTTATAAGTATTTCAGACTGAAAGTCAAGCAGGTTGTTCTTGGCATTCCTGAAGTTAATTCACTTGGGTCTACCAGCTTCTGTAGGAGTGTGCTGAACTCCAGAGACTAAATAAAGATCCCACCTCCCATATCACCCCAGTACAAGTCCAAAGTGTATAAATTTGCCTGTAAGGCCATGCCCTTTGGACTTATTTGTGCTACAGCAATGGATATGAATCTTTTGTATAATAAAAAGCACATTTCTAAACTGAAAGTGTACATCTGGAAGATGACATGAATGATTCTGGTTGCACTGGAATATTCTAAAATGCACTTGTGCTATGCTCTACTTGTCTGTACTCATGAGATCCATCTGCACACAATTACAACCACCATAGGGGCTGAGTTAGTTCCAATCAAGTGAATCCAACTGGCCCTAATGCAAAGCAGATGGATTGTTTTAGTATGAAGATTGTAGGATTATTGTACAAAATGAATAAACAAGGATTTTTAAATATCGGAAAAAACCCTACATACTTAGTACTATTAGTTATATTACTTATAGGCTGAGGTACATTCATTGATAGCCAGAATTAAACTTATGAACCCCTGGATTTGGATGACATGCTTCATTCTTATTCTCTCTCTCCCTCCTATAATAGATTATGTAACTGGAACACTTTGGAGGAAGAGTTTGTTTTTAGATCTCTTGAAAAGGCAGTTTGTTTATTCAAGAAAGTGTAGAGGTTGGAAAAATAAACTTCAGATTCTCTTGAATTTGTAAACCATGCTGGATATGATTTAAGTAGTTCACACAAATATCTAACAATAGTCCAGTAGGTCTGCAGTTGCTTAAAGAAACAGACAATGTATTTAGATATATGTAAAGCAAGACAACTCCAGTGTTGACCTCTCAGAACAGAACTACATGTTATGAAAAATGTGTGTCAGCTGCCAGAGCCTGAAACTCTACGTTAAGTTCTTCTCATTTTTTGGCAATGTACAGTAAACTTAGCTGTGAACTTTCACCACACTATTGGGCCTTTCCTCATCATGAGTAGCACTAATGTTGGAAATATGCAGGAAATCATGTTTTATAAGGACTGGGTTAGAAGAAGTTGGGGAGGGATCTTGGAATCAGATCACTGTTTCACGGACATTCCCCATGTTAATTGTGATATGGCGTTCATTCAGGATTAAGTTAGTCTTAACTGAACCTGGGTATACTAATATGTATTGGTTAAAATATGTATTGCATAGAAATGTACCACAGTTGCTTCACTCATATGTTCTTCACTTCATATGTGAACTTTTCCTCCTTTTATCCCAGATTCTCACACACAAGTTGGCTGCAATTTTCCCATACAAGCCCTGCCATGTTCTTTATCACAAGGAGAGACATTGGTGTGAAACCTGGTTATGCATGGAAACAAAATACAATAGTCAGCCACCTTTTCCACTAGTGATGCTTTTTGCAATCTATAATGGCAGAAATGTCTGCTTGGCACCGGTAGCATAAATCTGTGTACAGTCTGCTTCATGCTTAATTTTCTTCGCAGAATGGCTGGTTTCCTTGTATGATCTTGATCGGTAATCCTGTTTAGTCAAATATGGTAGGGTAGCCTATAGCTAAATGAGTTTGGCAGCACATACATTTTTCTGTATGTGCTATTCTAATTCCATTCTAATCGAGTCATCCTTGGTCCACTTCACCTGAAAGTAATGTTAGAAAATATTATAAGGATGGATCTCCTTAGGCTTCCTTAGACTGAACAGTAGAAAAGATAGATTTGATCCACAACTACTTTCAGTATTTAACTAAACTACCTGCATGCTGCTTCTTGTTTTTCATTGCTGTATTTCAGGTGTCCCTTTGAAACCCAGAAAAGAACTAAAATTTAGTGAACTTCAGTCTGGACAGCTGGAAATTAAGTGGTCCTCAAAATTCAATATCTCAATTGAGCCGGTGCTTTATGTGGTACAAAGGAGATGGAACTATGGGATTCATCCCAGTGAGGATGATGCTACCAGCTGGCAAACAGTAGCTCAGGTCAGTCCTTTATGTATGTCTCTGAATTGTTTTTTGCCTTTCTTTTTTGAGCCTTTGTATTGTGGGGCTGGTGCATTCTGCTGGATTTGAAAGCAAGCATTTGTTCCATTCACTTCAGAGAACAGAGCTGTCCTTACCTTCTTTCCAAGTTCAAAGCAGAGGCAAATCATCTTGCTTTGCCCTTGCACCTGCCTGGTGATCTGCCTGAAAGACATGCAGGCAAGCCAGCATGCTTCGACCTTTTGCTTGGAGCTGGACATAGGAGAGCAGAGACCAGTGTGTGTTTGTGCTTGTAAATACAGAACTGTTATAGATCCTGGTTTCTGCAGAACTTTGAGTGGAGTTAATCATCCTCCACAAAGCTCTGGGGTTGGGAGGAAGCCTTGGACATATTTTCCTTGGCAGAGCATGACCAGTCTCTTGTCACAATGAAGATGGAAAGTAAGATTGTTAAGCCTGGTATTAATTCATATATAGCTTGTTTTAGTATAATATATGTTTGCATATATTTTGCCTGATCTTGCAAGAACTCTATAGGGTGGATTCCACGTGCGCGTGTGTGTAACAGCAATAATGGTGGGGTAGATTTCTATTAGTTCCATATTACAAATGGTAAGCTGAAGATAAGATAGTAAAAGAGCTTTCTTTATTTACTAAATAGGGTTAGGCCTAAGACTGCTAAACTACCATTCTTTGCATATAAATTCCCTTGGTGATTTGTCAGTTAAAGAGCTTTGGCCATCAGTCTATGGAGGAGAAAAGTATAACTGTCATTAGTCCTTACAAAATGATTTGATATAAAATGGTTCATATGGATGCAAACTGCATATCACAAGTAAGGATGGAATAGCTCCATTGTAGCTCACACACTTGGCATACAGAAAGTCCTTGGTTCAGTCCCTGACATAAGTTGGATTAGATGATAAGAAACACCCTACCTGAACCCCTGCCAGCTGATTCAACTATCGCTAAGAGTAGATCAATACTAGGCTATTAGCACAAATTATCCAAGTTGCTTCCAAGATAAAGATAGCTTCCAAGGTTTTGTAAAGTGGAAGAAGAACTTCTTGTCTTAAATAAAGGAACATCCATAAAACCAAGAAATGCATGATTCTGAAATTAACTCTGCAAGTAAAAGAGTTAATTTCTAATTAACTAATAACTAATATTCCCCTGCAGACCACAGATGAGAGAGTACAACTGTCTGACATCAGACCCAGCAGATGGTACCAGTTTCGAGTAGCTGCCATTAATGTGCATGGAACAAGAGGTTTCACAGCTCCCAGCAAGCACTTTCGTTCTTCAAAAGGTTTGTTTTCCTTTTCCACATTGCATCATCACCTTACATTGGATCATCTGTGGAATGAAACTTAGTCCTCTTAAAATTTCCAGGTGATTGTTCCTCTATTGAGTTGTTTCCCTAATGAATGGGGTCAGCGTTTCTAGATTTTTTTTTAAAATGCCACCACATATTTTTTCGGTGCCACTGATGTTTTGTCCTGTAATGGATCTTTGAATGAATGAGTCTCTCATTTCAATCTCTTTCAACATAAATAGCAACAGTCGAGGTTCCTTTTATTGTGGCATTGTATGTGAACATCAGACATGAAGGATCTGAGACTCTTGTTATCTGTTGGGCAGTATAATGCTGATTGACTTGTGTTTAAGCTCATATGTTTTTAGTGATTCAGACTTGTCATTTTAAGAAATAAGAAACATTATATATCAGGAATCCTTTATCTGTGTTTTTATAAAGGTATGCACTATCAATCAGGTGCATGAAGTCACAGTAATTGTCCTATGTAATTGTACAATTAATTGCACCTCATTCTGTTTTATTCCAGACATCTATTCTATTTTTCAGCTGCATATCCTGATAGAAGCATGTTTCACACATGATAAAAGATCAGGATAATGTCAAGGCACAATGTTTTCTTTAGTTTGAGACCTTTATTCATTCATATATTTATTGCATTTGTATACCACCCCATAGCCCATGTGGTGGTCTGGGCAGTTTACAGAATAAAGATAGCTAACAAGAATAAAAAACACTTCAAATAAATTAAAACCAATCACCATATTGACAACTCCTGGTGATTAAAAATTAGCATATGGTATAAAACAGTTCATAGAAAAACAGTTTATATTTTTATAAAAATCCATCTATCTATTAAAATACCTGCTGAATGAAAAAGGTCTTTACCTGGTACAAGAAAGAGAGCAATGACTGTGCCAGGCCCACCTCTTTACAAATATTACAATGTAATAAAATAGAACTTAAAACAATAGAATTATTAGAGAAACAGGTACAAAAAGCAAAAGTAGCTATGTGGAGCCAGGGCAGCAACTTTCACCTTGACCTTTCAAGGTGGCTTGGGAGACTTTTTGGCTGGAATGCCCTCCCCTTCAAAATAAACAAATTAATAGTTAATGGTTAAATAATGGTTACAGATCCATAGTATGATGATATGTTAGGCCAACCAAGATGTCAGAAAATTTCTGAGATCTTCATTAGGCTAGATTTTGGACATTAAAAGCATGGGCTCTGCATTTAGGCACAGTCTTATGCAGAGGTATAGCACATGATTAAATTGGGCCCTAGTATATGTATTTATTTTTTATGTTTGATTTTATTTAGCAAACTTATCTGCTGCCACATTCGCCGAAGCCTCGGGGTGGCTTACAAACATAAATAAATAAGTATCATTAATATAATTATATAAAGTGAGAGACATCCTGGCCAAAGTTGTTAAAATCAATAAATAAAATCAACAATTAAAATGACATTTAAATAAAAAGGTCTTGGCCTGGCAATGCTCTCACCTGCTGCTCTGTGCAAGGTGCTGTGCACCTAGGGCTGCTGGGACAAAGAAACAATCAGTGGTGGAGTCCCACCTTTTGAAAATAGAAACCATCCAGATTCCTTCAGGTAGTTAATAAGCTAGATTCTTATAGGTAAGTAAAAGTCTTGTTTATGCCGTTGGTATGTTCCCGTATTCTGCTTCTATTAAATTCCCCTTATGTGGCTGCATAGCTTGCTTCTGGCCTACGAAAGGTATGGTAACAGATGTTTTCTTAATCCACTTGGCCTATCTGATCAACACTTTTCATGTGTAGTATTCTACAAAAATATTATTCAATTCCCATAAAGAACAAGCCATTACTTTGGTATAAAGTCATGATCACATCCAGAGTAACAGACTACAGTAGTAGTTATCTTCTTGAGTTTACAATTTTTCTTTATCTCTTAAATATTTTTAAAAGGAAATTCAAATTACACTAATGAACTCTACATCATTTTCCAATACTCATAAAGCAAACCTGGTCCTGTATATGCTGAAAAATGATGATGATTTAGGAAAGGTGCATAGGATAAAATCGTATTAGGTGACTCAGACTTCACAAAATGTTTTATTTTTTCTTAATATGCTTATTAACAAGCACTAGCTTTAATATTATTGAGAAAGGCATTTTGTCTAGCTTCCGCCATTCTACCTGTTCATACATTTCCTGGATCTCAATTGCAGTGCGTTTGTTTTCTTTTACATTAAAAACATGATGCTCTTTCCCCCTAGTAGGCCCCTGTTCATGATTATGTGTGTGTACAGTTCTGAGAAAAGATCCTGTGTCTTATCATTAGACACTAGAAACTGGTAAAAGGTTTTCTATTCCTGTGGTGTCATCAAGCCCTGATGGCCACAGAACAGGATGCAATACGGAGTGGCAGAATCTATTCCTGCTGCCGCATCCTGGATAAAATCAGGTGAAGGGTAGTGAGGGTAAGAAAGCCCTGTCTTGCCAGCAGAGCCTGCTGTCTGAATTACCTTTCATGATGAAGCCAATAAAACCCACACTTTATTTTCTTTCTGAAATGCGTCTAGTTGAATTAAAACATTTCAGGAGTTTAGAGAATTTTTGCTGGTTTAAATGTATTTTGTAATAAACCTTAACAGAAATAAAGTACTAAAATATGTGTACAGAATGAAATTCAAAGTCATACTCATAAAGTTACAACATAGATAGGACAATTATCCAAGTAACCGATCAGGTAAGAATCAAAATAAATTTAAAATGACTTTCGTGGAGCCATAATCAAGAAATTGACTTGTTGAAGAACAGCAGTTGTGTCTCTCTTTAGAAGTACTCCTAAATGTGGTTTGTGTTATTTCAAGGCTCTGATTATGTTAATTTAACAAACATTATACCTTTTGGCTGGAATGCAAGCATTTTACAGCACAAACCTTTAAAAGTCTAATCATTTGTCAGTTTCACTGAATTCAATTGTTCATATTCCCAGGAAACTGTATATAGGATTGTTGCCTATGACCCCATAGTTAACAAAAGGAATAAAAATATTGATAGATTTAATTGGTATTGTAGAGAGATTAAATTATTGATCTAGAAAATGGAAGATGTGGTATTGCCAAATAACATTTTTGCTGTAAAGGAAACCAATCCAACAGCTGTATACTGGGTTTATTCTTCTTTATATCATTCACAAATGCCTTTAAGATCATTTTTATGGATCTAAAAATGGTATCTGTAATATAATCAACAGAAAGAAGCTGTGGAATAAAGTTACATTGATAGTCATATGTCACTACTAACAAAGGATATCAACTTTGTTTGCTTTACTAATTCAGTGAAACTTAGAGCTCAAACAATGAGGGAGAGAAATATGGTTGTGTATTAATTCCTTGTCTGTTTAAATGTTTTGTAAATAACATATTAGCTAGTTTTTATGAAGATTGGCAGGTGCAAACTGAATAGCATACTGTTTCGTTCTCATACACAAATAGGTTTATGCAGCCAACTAAAGTATGCCAGTGTTTTCAAAACTATTACGTTCATTTTCATAGTCTATTTAAATACTGTTTTAAGTCTGTGTTTTTGCAATCTGATATCCATAACCTGCAGTGCCCTGATTCTCACCAGATAGGACATGTTAATTTTACTGCTTGCAATTGTTAGTTGTTCTTTCTTCTGATTTAGATTGGAAAAGCCATCTTGACCTTATTAAATTGAAAATGGACCAGTCTCCCATGCTGGGCCAGTTACTGGGGTAAATTAATTTGCCTCATTTTGGAAACATTAGATTCCAAGCGTTTCCCCACAAGCAGTGTAAGAAAAATATCTTGGGCTATTGAGAGTCATGTATATATTTAACATTCTGGGTACAATACTAGGTTCCCTTCTATATCATAACATCAAAACCAGGTCTTTTCCAGTGGAGATGAAAATATTTATATATTAAACTATTAGAATAAAGCTATTAAATACAATGGTTTACTGAGAATCTGCTCAAACAAGTGTGATAAAACCATGCTGCTAAGAACACAAACTCTACATACAGTGGTTCAGATCCTAACAAACATGTTAGAGTTCTGCTGCTAGTGAATTCTAGGTAGTCTGATCAAGTGGTTTATGCAATCTACAGTAAGGTTTCTAGTGTGCAGGACAGCTTTCTTCATTGTGTATTTATGGCCTTGGTAAAATTGAGAGTCCATCATGATTTAAGTCATAGTCATTCTTAAAGGTGCATCTAATCCTGACTAAAATGTAATGGGATTTAAGTATGTTTAAATTGCTGGAAAACAGCCACCCACTGTCCGGAGAACCTTCTTTGTTCAGTATTCTGTCAACCTTGACTGTGTGTGTGCTTCTAAACCTGTTGTAAAATCTGAACACATTTCTGCATGTTATCTTGGTGCAGTGCACAAGGCTCTTCGGTAAATCCGAACCTGTTCACTGGATCAAGAAAACAGGGCACCCTCTTCATCTCATTTCACTTGAGGTAAGGGAGATGAAATGAAATGAAATGGTCATCTTACACTAGTATTAGTATTATTATATTACATTCACACTCCACTTACCTTCCTATGACAAGGAACGCAAGGCAGCTTACCAGTTTCTTCTGCTCTTTTCAGCTAATATCCTCACAGCAAAAACACTGCAACAGATCTCCGAAAACCAACACTCTAACCACCATGTTACTAGAAGGAATAAACCTAGACTAGAAGGAATTAAATAAACTAGAAGGAATTTGCCTTCTTATTCTTCCTGTTTCACAGTTTTATTCCAGGCATCCTTCAAGGAGCAGAGGATGGTACAAGTGTACATGGTGTCTTTCCCCCCTCCACTTTCTTATCTAGATAAGACTCTTGAATTTTGACTTTTTAGAAGTAAGTGCAACAGAATGATTTAATATAGGTACCAATAAAACATTTTTGGAGATGCCAGATAAATTCATCAGAAAAATCAAGTGCAATTTATTAAGATGACCTTCTTGAATAAGACAAAGATGTGCATATCATATAGTCTGGTACTAACGATAATTTGGCTGTAACAATTACTTTGTTTAACATACTTGTTTTTAGTAAATTTTTGAATCGCTGCTACTCAGGTTCCAGCTGCTCCATTCCATTCTCACTCTTCTCCCAGTCTTCTTCCCTCACATGAGGCAATCAGCATCCTGTGCCCACTGAGCCTGCTCAGACTTCACTGGCCTGTGTGGTTCCTCTGGTCCACTGTGCATTGTGTGTCAGTGTGTGTGTGGAGGTGATATTGAGGCCTTATTTCAGGGGTATTTTTTTCATTGATTTCTTTGGGAAGCTCTCAGTTTGGTTCCAAGGGACCTTTTAAAATAGTTTCTTAGTTTGAACTCAAAAATGATCCAAGCTTACCTTGACACCTCCCTCTGGTCATTATGATGCTGAACTTGACCTTAGGTCTGCCTTTTTTTTTTTTTTTTTTTGGTATTGTACACAACACTTCTAAAATACCCTAATTTGTATTTGAGCCAAATATATTTTGTGTCAACCAACAGATTATTGCTCTTGTCAAAAAGAAACAAAAGGCCAAAAAGAATTCACTTTAATTCAGATTTTCTAGAGTAAAGGTTGTTAGCATTATCTGCCAAATCAAGAAGGAGTGAAGTAGGACTTACAAACTGCACATGATTTCATTTATTCACTTATACATAATGTTGGTAAAATCAGAACAAACACCATCTTGTAGCAATAAAGTTTTCTGTGTTGTTCCTGTGGAAACAAGCATGTCTGTATGTATGTTATGTATATAGTTTCACAGCTGGTTTGTGTGTGCGAATTCAAGTGAGCCAAACTATCCCTTTGCATAAGCCATGTCTGGCTGTGGTGCAGGTTTTACAGGCCTTTAGAGTTATAGCATCCTTAAAAGGAACAGTGCATGATCCCATTTGAAATCGGGATGGGGGGAGACCCCTCTCATCTAATGCGTAAAAAGGAATTTGAATTATAGCTAAACCAGCTGTTACATATGTCATTGAAAATGAACTTTCCATATCCTTATGTGCTTTCCCCTATGGCATACTGTGTGGAGTGAATTCATTTATTTTCCTTACCTCTCACCACTTAAACACGCATCATTAACATACATCCAGATGCTATATGTTTCAGTAGTGATATTAGTGGCCTTGGGCAGGTCAAGGTTTCTTTGGATTGCTTGGGCTGAGATGCAGTGCTCATTCTCTTTCACATCATTTTATTTCTGTTTCTCCATGTCAAGACTTTGCATCTGGTCAACAGCATAGAATAAGCATAGGAAATGGGTTTGGACCCATGGGTACACTGGGCCCTTTGAAAAAGTATCCTGAGCACCACCATTAAGTATCCGGGAGTACATGAACAATCAGATGGGTGGGAGTTTTCCTCTTTTTCTGTGTGTACAGTGCGATACAGAAGTATATCTCTCCATTAACTTTTCCACAGTTGTGTTACAATCAGGAATCAATTGATTTAGGAATCAGGAATTAAAATTGATTTAATTGGTATTTTTACCACTTGATATGCAAAAGACACTTAATGCTACAAAATATTCTTTTATGGCACAAAAATTAAGTAAACAAAAACAAGAAGACACTTGTTGGTTAGCAAATTAGTGCATGCATGCATTAATACTGACACAGTCATCTGAATTAACTGATTAGGATTAGCACATTAGGGGGGATTGAATTAGCACTAATGAAAATTAGCACAAGTACAATGGTTAAAAAATAATCCACATCCCTCAATGAGCAAACAATGGAATGAAAGATAACTAACCATCTGAAGGACACAGAAATAACTGATTTAAGAAAGCCCAACTCCAAATATAGATATGACTAGAGCCAATTCATTGACTTGAATGCAAGGGCTGTTACAGACTTTAATCTGAAGCATATTCAATATTACCTGGTTTGCAAACTTGGGATGCAAAACACAAACATGAGAATCTGTTAATAAGCACAAAAATGGGATAGATAAAGGTAGAAAGTAGATAACTTGTGCTAGAAGTCCTTGATTTATATTAATTTAATACAAATCTTTTGAAAGCAACCTATTTCAGCCAGCACCATGAGGGAAGATAAATGAAGGCAGAAGCTTGTTTATAATTATGCAAGACTTCCTATCATGTTAGTTCTGGCAGCATAGGATAACACTGGGTGTCTGTTCAGGTAGAAATGCCTTAAGATAACACTGATTGCACATGCTAAATTATTCTGTGGCTTGTTGAAATTTATTTAATTTATTCATTATTTACTGCTTTTCTGTACTATTCACAGCTATCAAAGTTTACAACAAAACAAATCCAGCATCTGGATTTTCATTATGGTCAATCTTATTTTTGCAAAGAAACCACCGTGTGTTAACTAGATACAAACTTCAAATAAAAACATGGCTTGCTCTTGACTTATAACGGCTGTCTTGGTTTCCTGTGAGATCTGAATCCAGACCTGTGGCTTATCCTGCCTTATTTACAGTGGCATCCACCCTAAAACAGATCTAACAAGAACAGCATGAAAATGAAAGCATTCTGAAAGCTGTGTTGGACAGATACAAGCTAGAAATAGGCAAAACTAAGTATGGTTTGTTTGCCTGTCAGATCATGGCTAAAACAACAAACCAAGTCTAATGTAAACATTAGTTAAACAGTATTTTGAATGCAGCCACTGTTTGAAAAGGCTGTTTTGTCTTGTGATAGCTATTATCTGTTCAATTGAGGAAGGGGGAGGTACTGTCTTGATAGCTGCACCATTTTGAGAATCTATAAAGAAGTAGTATTTAGTATCATGTGAACCATTTTTGCTTGCTTAGAATTTTAAATAAACTTACTTGCTGTCTTTAAAACCTAAATGGAGTTTGAGCAAATTCTAATGAAATGAGAGCATGATGAATTGAAATTCTCAGTTTTTCGCATGATAATTATTTCATATCCTGCAAATCCTTAAATAGGAAGTTTAGTCTTCTTTAATAGCAAATGTGTCAGTTTGTATATCATAAAAGAGAGTTTTTCAGTGAGATCATTCATCTTGGGGTTTATCTGATGAAGTTAACATGCCTGGAAAGCTCATTTAGCATCTTGTTCACTGTATATTAATTGAACAAATGTCAATGCCGATTTTAAATGTCCAATTAAATATATCTAGCTTTTAAATGAAGACTTCTTTTGGCCTGCAGTTTAAGAAAAAGCTCCTTTTTGCCATATTTTTAAAATAACATTTATACTGCCATGCAAATAAGTATTTAAACAATATGGGTTTTAACAATTTGGGGCATATCCATGTAAGATTCTATTTCTCACTGCTTCCTCACTGTCAGGGCAATACAACTGTGGAACCAGCTGCCTGGAGCAGGAGTTGGCTCTAGAGACATTGAAAAAGAAGCTGGACAGCCACCCAAGTGGAATGCTGTATCTTGGTGTCCTGCAGCAGCAGGGCTTGGACTCAATGGCCTTCAGAGCTACTTCCAACCATTCCGTTTCTACTATTCTATGATTCTATCAATCTAATGGAAGGAGGAGAGGTGGTTTATTACCAATCAGCCTTCCTTCTATTTTGCTTCCTAGACCTACTTCAAATTTGTTTTAGAGCAGGGGTCTCAAACTCAACTTACCTGGGGGCCGCTGGAAGTGGAGTCTGAGTGAGGCTGGGCCACATCAAGTATTCCACCACTGCGGTGGTGTTGGGCTGCTCATCCTGCAGCCGGCCCGGGCGCCGCCCGCGCTTTGAAGGCCGCAGGGCCCCTCCACCGTGCCCCGCCCGGCCCAGCAATTGGCCCGCGGGCCGCGAGTTTGAGACCCCTGTTTTAGAGTGTTAGAAATCCCTGAACAGTGTGAGAGCTGCAGAAGAAATGGCACTGCTTATACAAGAACCCAGCACCTCCTCCCTGTTCCTTTTACACTTAAGTTTAGCTGTAAACATTAAATGGCATTATAAACAAAAACCAGTTGAGGTGCATGTGTGGTGGTTGAATTAGATGCCATACTGGAGTCAGTTGATATTTGAGTACTGTGATTACATTGCTGTTTAAGGCAGCAACTAAGCAGATTTTTAAAGATGGACTGTGAGACATTTGACTAAAATACCAAGTAATATTTTAGATACCCATTCAATGAAAACATGTCATACTGTCCAAGTTTTCAGTATTTACATTGTAGCCTTCCTAAAATTTCTTTAACACATAAGAGGTTCCTTAGTAAGAATTTGATGCTAGGTTTGATATATATATATGCTTTTCCCTGAAGGAAACCTTTCTACAGAAACTTTTCTGTAAATAATCAATAACAGTGGTATTCTAGTCATTATGAGATTTATTTTAAAAACATACTCGGCAAAGTTTCTTCCCGGGAGTAAAATCCAGATCTTTGAAATGTCATTCTTCATCTTACTATGAAAATGTACATTCTGTGAATCAGTAAAACAATGATACAACTTTCTCCAGTAGTATCATTCTTTTTGTTCTTGACTTAACAGGCAAATAGTTCTTCTGGATTGGATAAAATCTTATCTCATTTAGAAAATGCACAAGCAAAACATGAGCACAACTGCACTTTCATGTTCATATTTTCTTTGCAATAGGTACTCAAAGCGACACTGTGCCTGATATGAGAAGAAATATGCAACTGTTATTGTTGATAGCCATTAATATCTTTATTCTCCATGAACTTGTCTAATTTTTAAGGCTGGTGAATTAAAGTTGTAGTGGTGAACTTAGTATTTTAAACATTTTCCCTTTCTCCACATCTTGCATAATTATAAGTATCACTATTATGTATGTCCTTTTTCAACTTTTATCTAAGCTAAATATCCCCAAAACTGTAACTTTTCCTCATAGCCAAGTTGCTTCAGCTTCTTGATCATTTTCATTACCTTTTTCTTCACCTGTTCCAGCTCCACAATATCTTTCAAGTTCTGGAGGTCAGAACTCAGCAAATTATTCAAGTGAGTCGAATTACAGCATATAGGAGAAAGTGGCTGTGGCACAGTGGTTAGAATGTTAGATGGATGACTCAGGAGATCTGGCTTCTGATCAGCACTTGGCCATTAGGCTCATAGGGTGATGTTGGGCCAGCCATTGATTCTCAACCTAACCTATATCATAGGATTGCTGTTGTGAGGATAAAGTGGAGTGGAATAGGAAGACATAAGCTATGTTGATTCCTCACAGGAGGAAAAAAGATACAGTATTATGAATGCAATGCATGAATGAAGAGTTTGTTTTATTGACAGTTCTATTTAAAGCCCCTTTCCTAACGATACCCTAAATGGGTTTTGCATTTTTTTTATAACAGCTGCACACAGGCTTAACATTTTTAATGAAGTATCTACCAAGATCTTTTTCCTGGACAGTCACTGCCAACACAGGCCTCTTCAGCATGGGCTACAACAAGGATCCTACCCCTCAGTTGTTATATGTCACTCTATACTTCTTGCATCTGTTCCCATGCTTTGGAGCTCTTCACTGCCATTTTTGTTTTAACCTTCCTAAATAATTTTGTGCTTTCAGCAAATTTGGACTTCTACTGCTCACCCCTTTTACTGTACATCCCTAAAATTAATCCCAAAACTTGGAAAACACTACTGTTTATATGCCTTAACTCTGAGAATTGTTCATTTATTCCTATCTTCTGCTTTCTAGTTTTGAATCAGTTATTGATCAATTAAAAGACCTCTCCTCCTATTGCATGATTGTTAAATTTTCTCAAGAACCTTTTGTGAGGGATTTTTTCAAGAGCCTTTTGAATCTTCAAGTAAACAGTGTTCTTCTGTATTGATCAACTTATCGAGGAGCTTAAGTTCACTTTTGAAAGTATATTTTGTGTTGGCATTATATGTATTGAATGCAAGTACCCATATAGTTGTTGCAATATAAAGCAGGAATGAGTCCACTAGTTCTGCCCTCCCTCTCCTCTCTTGCTGTTCCTGTTGCTCTCTACACATGGAAAGCAACTGCGTTTAAAAGAAAGCTACCTCTATGTGGAAATTCTCCCAGGGATTTTAAAATAATGATGCTCGACATAAGTCAAGCATCCTTGGTACAGTTTTTATGTCAGCATTCTGACAGTGGAGCTGGAATATCAGGAAATTTATACAAAAGCAGAGTTATTTTGAGAGCTGAGGGAGTCATTTTGCCTCAGTGAAAGAGGAAAAAGAGAAAAGTTATGTTGGAACCCACTGCAAGTATACCCAGGTGCAAGCCTTTCTGAAAATACAGAGAAATATTTGCATACTTTTATTTGGTTAATAACTTATTTGGATTTTGATATTTAGTCTCCTCTCCTCTCCTCAGGTGTAATACATTCTCTTAAAACAAGCAAAACAAAAACAAAAGCCCCAAGGAAATTCAGTAATCAAAGCATCTGCTGGTTTCACACTTAGCTCAAGGTCTAGACATTGGAAGCTAAGGTTCTTGCCTTCAACAGATATGTCCTGTGATGAGTAATGATGTTTGTACAATGTTACCAGCAACACACACACATGGATCAAGTTACTAGAGGTTTTGTCTAACGATATAGTAAGGCTCAGATACTTCATAAAGCAATACAGGTTCAGCAATCCACTGCTCCCATCTCAATTTGTGCCTGAAAGACCAAGGACATGTGATGAATGGAGGATAAGTTGTACACAAGGACACAAGCATTGCTGATCCATTTGTTAAGGTGTCAGTTTATCCTTAGTGCATATAGCTGTCCAGATTTTGATATAATTCTTTCAATGATGATTAATGATGATGATGACAGCAATGACATGTGTTGAGTACAGAAGCTAATGTCTTAACTTTTGTTGCTTTTCCCTACCAGATCCATCAGCACCACCTGCGCCATCTAACCTCCAAATTGCCAACTCTACTGTAAACAGTGATGGAACTGTAAGTATTAGGATCATTTGGGACCTCCCAGAGGAACCTGACATCCCGGTCCACCATTACAAAGTCTTCTGGAGTTGGACAGTCAACAGCAAGTCTCTTGTTCCAGCCAAAAAGAAGAGAAGGAAGACTACAGATGGGGTAAAGATAAAAAGAGGGACTCGTAGTTTGCATGTATGTTTCAATACTAGTGCTGATTTCCTTCTAGCTTTTTCCTAATATGAAAGACTTTCAGTTTAATATATTTAAGAGTAAACCATATAAACAGGAGGGACAGATTATATTAAGATAAATATAAGAATAAGATATACTTAAGAAGAAGCTTATAACCCACTGGGATATAAAATGGACTTAATGGAAAATTTATTGCTTGATCTCACAAGTTAGCTGTGTATAGGCACATATTGCAGTAAATTCTTGATGGTGATCTTACAAAGGCTCAAGGTGATATCAATCATCTTCCTGCATAATTCTAATATTCTGAATGGATTAAGGTATTTTTAGAGTTGCTGGTTAATGTTAGAATTGATTTACAGAAAACTGTGTGTCCTAATATGTAAACGTCCTTGATCTTATCATGGGAAAAGCAAAATAACACTAGAATAATGCAAGCTAATATCTACCCTCATGCAACATATTTTTGCCTCAGAAAAAAGGCTATTTATATTATAATAATGAGTCCTAATGAAAACCCAGCACATTACATACTGGCGGTTAAAAAACAAATAATCTTGTTTTGTAGACCAATGCCAAAAGGCAAAATGTATGCAAAAAAACAACAGGAGGTATATCCCAGTTCTTTGCTGAGTAGAAATGTATTTAATGTTCAATGGAATGCTTCTTGTACGCACATACGGAACAACCAGTTATTAGCAACTAGCCTTCAGTTTGTATGTCTGGGAAGACAAAATTGACATGCCAGGAAATACAAATACTCTCTGTAGTGAATGAATTATTTCCAGTCCTGCTGTAGTTAGATACAATAGTATCAAATGTACTACAGTGTGATATAGTCCTACTGTATTTGGAAAAACAAATGCTTCTGGTTGGTTCAACACAGACTGCTAACTATAGCACTATGCTACTTTAACTGAGATATCAGCTTTTAGAAATCTTGATATAGTCTTAGTAAGTCTCATTGCTGGCTCAGAACATGGAACCAGGGTTGTGACTTGTAAATTACTCCTAGCTGAAATGTTCAAAGCACAATCAACTAAAACAGATGTTAGTCTTTCTCTTTAAAAAACTGAAATAAGTTGTTCCTTGAAATCTGAACGTTTGAAGGAGTAAAAAGATGTGACACTTTTTTTTAGTGATACAGAAGCTAAAATGATAGCTTTTAGCTCCAACCCTAAATGTATTTCTTTGAAGTACAAGCACTATAGTGAAATTTACTTCCAAGTACACCCACATAGGATTGCATGGTTTAATAATCTAATCTTTAGTAATCAATGAAAAATAAGTATTGCTTATTTTTTCCATCAGTTCTTCTGTCTTGCTTTATATATATATGCCTCAGAATGTGATAGGAACATAGAACTTTACATACCTTTATTTAACCTACTTAAGCTAAATTGCTCTATAAGATGAACAGGTTATATGTACACTTACAGCTCTACTCAGCTCCTCGGTAGGTGACTTGGGCCCTGCCCTGGATGGGGTTGCACTCCCTCTAAAGGACAGGGTGCACAGCTTGGGAGTGCTCCTCGACCCGGAGCTGTCATTGGAAGCCCAAGTGACAGCAGTGGCGAGGAGCTCTTTCCTTTTGCTTCAGCTAATCGATCAGCTGCATCCCTACCTCTGGAGGAGGATTGTCTAGCAACAGTAACACACGCATTGGCTACTTCCCGGTTGGATTTCTGTAATGTACTTTACGTGGGGCTGCCCTTGAAGACAGTCTGGATACTTCAGATGGTCCAGAATAGAGCTGCCAGGATGCTGTCGGGGACTGGGCATTATTCTCATATAACCCCAGTCCTCTATCAGCTCCACTGGCTTCCCATCGAAGTCCGGGCTCAATTCAAGGTTCTGGTTATTACCTATAAAGTCCTAAACAGCTTGGGACCAGGACACCTAAAGGAACACCTTTTTCCCTATTTCCCTTCCTGCCCCCTGAGAACAGCAACAGAAGCCCTCCTCCTCCTATGAACATTAGGAGACAAAGTACCTGGAGGGGGGCCTTCTCTGTGGTGGCACCCCAACTATGGAATGCGCTCTTCTGAGAGGTCTGCCTAGCACTGTCACTATATGTTTTTCGGCGCCAGGTCAAGACCTTTATATTTCATCAATATTTTAATAAGTTTTAATACTGAATTTTATTGTTGTATTTTATTAATTTGCAGCCAGAGTGGATTGTCAATTTATTTATGCTGTTAGCCGTCCAGAGACACAAGTAATTGTATGGCATACCAATTTTATAAATAAATAAATAAATAAATTTAAAATATTTGTATACTACTTCTGATTTACCATATTTGAACCTGCCTAAACTGATGTCAAAGATCCCAAAATGTACTTTTACCACCTTTTCTTTGATAAAGATTCAACTGCTGAAGTGACAGTTTTGAATGAATCTATAGCTGAATTGTGCTATTCTGTTCTGTTCTGTTCGTTTATAGGCCCAGAATTACGTAGTCCTTGAGGGTCTCCAACCCAACAGTAATTACATGGTGGAATTGCAAGCAGTGACATACTGGGGTCAAGTACGGCTCAAAAGTGCTAAAGTGTCTCTCTACTTCAGTTCTACTCAGACTGCAGTTAACAACAGTAAGTGGTATTTTTTAGGATAAAGTCCTAAAAAGTGTAGACACTTGTTTGAGGAGATACTTCTGTACATAAATATACAAAATGAAACCAGTGGTACATGTTTGAATCGCAGATCATTTTGAGTAGTCTAAATTGGGCAGGAATCCATTAGCAGTAGAACATACTGTTTTATACAGTAATTAGATTGATATAGTGCAAGGATTGCATTCAGCACGCATGTACTTGTACATGTGTGTGTGGAATCAGACTCCACTATTTTGGCACATATTCTCTGAGGCTTTGAAATACCTCAGCTACTTTCCTTACACACATTAGAACTATCAGGAAAAGATACTTATTGTTACAGATTCCTTTTCTGATGGCTATCAGTCCCCCACTGCAGATGGTGTTCAACTACCAGCATATACAATCTTTGGTGATCTCGGTTCAGTTACCATAACATTTCCATGCGAGTTTTGTGGTCTTATCAGTGTACGTTCACTTCAAGGGCAGCTCTTGCTTTCCATCACCACAGCTAGATTTACACTCACTCATTTAGCTATTTGTGAATATACTCTAATATTTTCTTGATCCTGTTAGCCTTCCTCCCTGCCCTTCATGGATTATATTTCTATGAAGGTTGTTATCTGCCTGATCTTTGATTGCTTTTTTCATATGGTTAGTGAATTATTATTATTATTATTATTATTATTATTATTATTATAACATTTCTATGCCGCCCCTTGCCGAAACCTCAGGGCGGCTTACAACATGATAAAATACATTGAAATACAATAGTACATAATAAATTACCGTTAAATATAAAAATACAAAAAATACATTGATTTACAAATACAAAATTAAAATTATCAGTATAAAATAAAAATATAGGAGGAGAAAGAGAAGGAAGAAGAAGTTGCCCAGGCCAGATCATATGTTTTAACAATTGAAATGATGTTTAAATAAAAAGGTCTTTACCTGGCGCCGAAAAACCAGTAACGACGGTGCCAGGCGGACCTCTTTGGGGAGTGAATTCCATAGGTTGGGCGCCACCGCAGAGAAAGCCCTCCTCCGGGTACTTACTCTCCTAATTTCTTTCATGGAGGGTTCCCAGAGAAGGGACTCTCCCGCAGATCTCAAAGGGCGGTCGGGCATATACGGACGTAAGCGCTCGTTCAGGTAGCCAGGACCCAAGCCGTTTAGGCTTTATATGTTAGATTGGCAGAATCACCAAGAACTGGACCTATTGATGATGACACATCACTTACTACAGCCTATTTTTTGTCATCCTGAACTAATAGGGCAGATTTTTTTCAGATCTATGACTGACAGGTGAGAGACACTAGATGGTGGTGAGTGTTTTAAGATGGCTCTCTCCATTATTTGTCTGAATAGCAAGCATATGGGCATTATGGTCATGCAGATTACCTAAGATTAGGTTTAATAGGGATTATACATCATGACTCCTTGGGCAGGATTTTAGCTTAATTATGTATGAATGAAATGTAATATATCATTCTCACTAAAATCTCTTTGCCATTTCCTAGGTGCTATGTGAACAAATAATTCATTCTTTTCCATCACTACATCTGTCTTTAAAAACACTGTATTACGGTTGTTTAACCTTTGCTATTTCCTCAGAAAATGGGAGGAATTATATCTATGTGAAGTTGGATATTTAATTCATCTTTGATTTTTTTTCACATCTTCTGCTCCAGTTTAGTTAATTACACTGGCTGTCAAAGATAAAGCTTATCATTTTACTGACTGCTGCTTTGGTTGGCTCTAGATGCAATGTTCTGTATCAGATTTAGCCAAATACTGTTTTTGTCTTGAATGTTGAGTTATCTGAATCCTGTGAACTTATAAAGACTGCAATTCATTCAATTCCCTTTGGTTACAAGTACATATAATGATACTCCATGAGTATTTGTGGTTGCTGTGTGCTGTATGCTTGAAAAAAAAGCAGAAAGGAAATGAACCTCAGAAAAAAAAACTTGGGTAAATATTTGGATTTTTTCTTTTCATCATTCTTGTAAAACTGTATAAAGGGATCATCTAGCAATAAATTGTAGTACTGTTTGGTTTATAAACATTCAGGCACCATTGAGGTATATATACACATATAATCCATATCTGTAGGGTTTCTTGACAAAATATTGGATATGAAGATACCATCAGAACATTCTGAAAGCAGACATGCTGTCATCCCTATGGGAGGAGACAGACTTTCAGCCTTCGCACTTGAGGTGTAAAGGTGTGCTGAGGGTAAAGCTGCACACACAAGTCCTGCCTCAAACCTTTCATGAGCCTAGCTCCTGTATATGTGTATTTAGCATAATGCTTCACAAGGTCCTGTAAGCTTGTTTAGTTGAATGTGCATTCCAGCTTTCCCACAACTAGGAAAACTGCGGACCTTAACATTAAACCCATGAAGGTCTTTTGAATTGCCCACCTGCCTAGGTACATTGAGGTCAGGGACTGAGTGCCTAGGGGCATCAAATTCAGCACATTGTTCTCAGGTGACGTTCATGTCTATTCTTGACCAAATTAAGTAACTGATCACTCATTGGCATGCAGTGCCTTGCAGAAGTATGCACCTGCTTTGGCTTTTCCATATTTTGTTGTGTTATGACCAAAAATTAAAGTGGGTTGAATTGGCATTGTATCCATTTGGAGGAGAACTGCCTAGCAACAGTGACACATGCATTGGTTACTTCCCACTTGGATTACTGTAACATGTTCTACCTGCCCTTGAAGACAGTCCGGATACTTCAGATGGTCCAATTTTTAAATAAATAAAGTACACAAGATATTCAGCAGTGAATGTTTATTCTGGCACAAAAACAACTTGACACTTGTTGGTTGCATAGGGATTTGCCCCCTTCATCAATGCTTGGTATTGTCTTTTGCAGCAATTACAGCTGCAGAGTCTCTTATCAGCTTTGCACATCTGGATGTTACAGTATTTGTCCATTCTTCCTGGCAAAACTTTCCCAGCTTCAGTGGATTGGTTGGTGAACTGCAACTTTCAAGACTTGCCACAAATTCTCAATCACATTGAGGTCTGGGCTTTCACTGGCCTTCTGATATATTCAAGCTCTTGTTGAACTACTCCAGTGTTTCTATGATTGTGTGTTTAGGATCACTGTCTTGCTGGAAGTTAAACTTTTTTCCCAGTCACTAGTCCTTAGCAGAATGAATCACCTTTTCCTCTATAATTGCTCTATATTTAGCTCTGTCCATCTTGCCCTCATCCTGATCAGTTTTCCAGATGAGGAAAAGATCCTGACATCCAGACAACAGGATGCTACCATCACTTTGCTTCACTGTGGCAAAGATATTCTCAGGGCAATGGGCACTGTTGAATTTGAACCACACAGAGCATTTTGCAGCAAGGCCAAGAAGTTCATTTTTGTGTTCTCAAAACAGAGAAACTTATTCCATACATTTGCTGTCTCTCGTCACATGCCAGTTTGCAAACCCAAATGAGTTTTGATATGGCTTTGTTTCAGCTGCAGCTTTCTTATATGAATAGTTTCCTTTGACGTCTATACTTCGTGCAGTAATTTTTTAAACAATTTATACTGAACTAAGTATAATTTAAATAGTGCCTTTGGAAATATTCTTTGGAAACATGGACCTTTCTGGGAATATTTTGTCTTGTAGAAGATCAGCTCTCTCCTGTTGGGAAAGCAACTGATGCTCTTCCATCCTTCAAAGGCAGAAGGCCCACTCGTCCTCTTGAAATTGGAGTGCCTTTTTATCAAGATGATCAGCTTCAGGTGAAAGTTTACTGGAAAAAGACAGACGGTAGGTGGAGAACTCTCTCAATTCCACTTTTAATGGTGTTCATGATGGTGTTAAAGTCCAAATATACGAAGTATGGGTGCTGGGTTTCACAGATAATGGTGTGCTTAGGATTTTAGGGCTCAAGTTGACTTGTTTCAAAACATAGTTATGTTAACTACAGCTTTTGGTTGACATGACAAGCCAGCAAAAGTGGAAGCAAAAGTTTCCAAATCTTTAACCCTGGCTGTGTGGGAGAAGGAGAAGGGGGATATGTGAATCAGAGAGTCACTATGGGTTGTTTCGGCTTGTTCATGTGGTGCTAAGCTTTCACTTAGTGTAGCATGCAAATATTTGCCACTGTGGCTTTAACCTGTAAATTATTTTTTTTAGGAATCACATTTCACTTCACCTGGAATTCTTCCTCAGAAAAGACTGTTGTGTCAGCTTACCTTTACATTACGGGAGGTGTGGCTGTCTGTGTTTGTCTGAGTCAGATTGTCCACCCCTTTGATCTTGTTAAAGGGTCATTTATTATAGTGCAGTGAAACTTGGCATCAGTTTTAACTACTTACTTTAATATTTATCTAGTGCATAAAGCAAAGAATACTTTATATAAGACAAGGGAAAGAGTTCTAAACTATGCTGGATATCCAGCTAAGCCAGATTACTTGGTAAAACTATAGGGAATAAAAAAGCACCATGGGAAAGCAAACAAATCTGCTACAAATGTATTTAAATTTGCTCATTAAAAAGGATATTTTCCCCCAAACATTACCTGTTGAAGTTGATTTTGCCTTATAGTTAAATAACATCTTATACAAGGAAGGCTGGCTCAGATATTATCAGTGTGGGCTGCCCCTTGATAGTGTTTCTCATTGAGATGAAGTATATGTTCAGACTAGGCCAGCCACACAACCTAAGTGTATCCAATTTTTGTGAACTTCTACCTGCCGCCCTCTCTCCTATGCCTTCACAATGGATGTAGAGGAATGCCTAGAACTTACAGGACAGAGCAGAGTAGTGAACAGTGGACTTCCTGTCATTGAGGCAAGTCCTGTCTCTTTTCCTTTCCTTTCTGCTCTTTGGAATGCAGCATAATTCAGTGGCTCAAGTTTTTGTACGAACAGTCAAAAGGCTCAAGTTTCTGCAAGAACAGCTTTATTAACAAGGAAAGTCAAATGGAAATAGCATGGAAAGAAAAGAAACAAAACACTTTTCCATACAGCTTAGAGTCCAATTGGACGTACATGCCAGAAATACCTTTAACTGCATATGGTCCCAGATTGAGGATGGTTATCATGGGATCAATCAAGATGCACAAAAGAATGTTCTTTAGGTTGTATATCAGAGACAGAGTCTTAAAGACACACCTTGCTCACTTTGGGGCAAGAAAGTTGGAGAGACACCCATGTCACATTCATGACACACACACACAATATGTGTAATTGGCAGAGACTTTGTAATCTTAGTAGCTGGAATAAATGCTTCCAGAATACTGAAAATTTCTATTGAGTAATATTTTTTCTCACTCTTTATACACAACTGTATACTAGGGAAAGCCAAAGTGGTTTGTCTTACGCAAGTGTTGTGCAGAATTAGCACTGTTGTGTTTGTATTTTCATATGATTATTGTGGTAGTCTGTACCTTCTGATATCCTTTAATAGGGCTCTTGGAAAAAAAAGGTAGTTTCAAAGCTGGTTAGATTTCACAGGCCAGTGGTTTGACTCAATAAGAGGCAGCTTCCAATGTTCCTGTGTCCATTCTCACTGCCATTGAAACTTATTTTAGGTTACTGTTACATCATCTTCAACACCATCTTCATCATCTTGCATTTATATCCCACCTCTTGTGAGGCACCAGGGTGGCTTACATAGCCCTCCTCTGCTCTGATTTTTTTTCACAGCAACAACCCTGTTCAGTGAGTGAGGCTGAGGCTGAGAGTAAATGACTGGCTCAAAGTCACCCAGTGAGCTTCATGGTTGAGCAGACTAGAACTCAGACTCCCTGGTCCACAGGGAGGATCACTGGGTAAAGCTTCTACAGATTTTATTTCACATACACAATTTCCCGTAGAGTCAACTGATTCGAGACAAAACAAATTAAAGGTTCCAGAAAAGTAAGCAAAGTTATATAATGGTCTGTTAAAAGGCAAACAGAAAAGTTCATTATTTAAAGAATGTCTTCACTACTTTTAAATAGGGTTTCTGTGGAGTTAATGCTACACGTCAGATATTAAAAGCCCCTTTTTACAGAGGTACCCTAAACCAACCAAGCTCCATGTCAGATAACTCACAGCTGTAGCCTGAGGATTTGAATGACAGTCTTCTTTCTTGTCAGTTTTTACTATAACTAGATCAGCAACTGCTTAATCTCCAGAGCTTTGCATTTGGTGTCTTCAGCTCTAATCCAGGAGTCTCCCCATTTCCCACCTACAGACCTTCTTCCAAGTCTGCCTCATGGTGTTCTACTCTTGGCCTTCCAGGCTTGTAGCTGTTCATCCTCCTGGCTGATGTCTTTGCAAGCTCTCCAGACTCTCATGAAGACACTTCAGGCAACATTTTAGCCAGATTCTTCTTGACACTCTGCTCTCAGACTTAGACGCTTTCCATTGCTCCTTAGAGATTTCTAGTCAAAGCTCCTGTCAATCAGATTTTGGATGGGCATACTTCTGTTATCCCAATTGTGTGCAAACTTTCAACCAACATGCATCTTAAAGTTCATTTATTCCCCAATATGATGGTACCATTTTTAACCCTTTCTTCCCATCTAAATAGAGAGAACCTGCCTTCATTTTCACCTCCTAGTGGTGACAGTAATTGCCAATTTTCCAGCATGCCGTACTTACAGTAAGAAGCTTTTCAGGTGCAATCCTCCAATAACAACTTTTTTTCTTTGCTATAATCCCTATAAATCCTAAATGGCTGAAACAAAGCACAGCACAACAGAGCAGTTAAAATGTCCCTGCAATGTAATCTTAGTTTCTTTAAAGGCACTTAAATTTCACTGTTACTGTTAGTTTCATTACTGTTACAGAGACATACATACATACATACATACATACATATATGCCATATATATACATATATATGAAAGACAACTCTGTATTCTTTTGCAAACTTGATTAGGTAAATCAGCTGAAGAACAGTAATTTCATGTTCAGAACTGCAAAGCTTATATTGTATTTGTATCTGGCAGGCACTCACTTTTAGTAATGAACTTAAGAAGTAGCAAATTTTTCATGTGAAAACAAAGCACTGCAAAATGTTCTGTGCTGCGTCACTGCCTTAAAAAGAAATTACTGATAAGTAGCATGCAACACTATGTTTCCTTTCAGGACCTAATACCAATTAAATAGCCTACCATGTTCAGAGTATGGAATGCTATTAAGCCACTAAACAGTCATACTTCCACTGGAACTAGTGTGGAAGTAATTGTTGGGCTCCCACACAGTTCTGTGTAATCTCCATACTGTTTTCATATAGATCTTTGTTATGCCATACTGTTTTCATATACATCATTTGATTTTTCTTTACTTATAGGGCATTAGCAGATGGACTTAAGACTTTCCCTTATGTTGGTGAACATTGTTTGCTTTAAATACAAGCCTGATATGCATGAAGTTTACAGGTTTATTAACTATCAGAGAGAATTTGCTGATTGCAAATGAAAAGTGGGTGCTTCGTCATGGGGAATGATGCATAACAATTTAATGACATTGCTGACAGAAGATATAGAATATATGAACAGTATGAAAGTTGTTTCTGGACAATAGACATTTAAGCAAAAAATTAAAACTATCCATGCCAACTTCTAAGCAAAATGTTGGTCTTATTATAGTTCCAGATCTTCTCCAGTAGCTCTTATTGAAATAACCTCTTGGTTTGACTTCTTCCTCTTCAAAAACCTCTGAGAAACTTTAAAGGCAAGATTAATTGATGTCGAAATAAAACTATTTTCTATCACTTCTGTGATTATTAAACAAATTAAACTTATCTGCATTAGAGGGAGTAGCCAAATCTGTTCTTTCAAGAATCATGTATTGTTATTATTATTTCACAGTGGTAGATTTCTTTAGTTGCCTTGACTAGTTGCTGGTGGGAAAGGCAGGGCTCCTTTAGATTTATGCATGGGTGTGATAGTAATAGAAATGAACGAATCTGTTCTTTGGTGCAATAGCATAGAGACTGCTTGGAGGCCATTCCCTACTCCACTTCTGTAAGCAGATGTTGGCAACCTTCTCTGGACCTGGGATTAGGGCTAGCAGCAGACATTGGTTTTTTGTGGTTTTTCTATATATAACAGTGGTCTTTGACCATAATATCTCTTATAGATATTTTAGTATCTATAATAGCTCTTACAAGTGGTCCCAGAAACACTTTTTGCATTGGAAATGTTAGAGTTAAAATCGGTTGAGAAGATCAGCGATTTAAACAGAAGCTGGGGAAATTTGGTGAATGTTGTTTTAATATATTAGTTTTATGTTAAATTTAAAGGAAGCATCTTGAATTAAATAATTTAATTCTGAATGCCTCAGAGACCTCCTTACACTGTACAGACATTAGGCCTTTTCAGGCATGACCTTGCGAATCCACTTATTTGAGATACAGAAAGAATCTTTGGAATGAAAAGTTATTTCAGCTGGCACTCTTCAGGAGTGAGGGGAAATGACAAAAAAGCAATTATCTGCAAAAATATGACAGTAGTAATAAACAATGTTAGAACAAATTATTCACCTGGTCTGCAAAGCTGGAAAGATTTATAGGAGGGGATTAAGGTAGAATATCCCTGGAAAGAAACATAGGTTTTCAGAGTTTAACAGGCATGTTTTGACAAACATTTTATTTAGGGGAAAATTGCAATATTACTAAAGATGATCCTGGATGAATTTCTAAACAGGAGTTAAAGCATCAAGCAGTTGCTAACAATTGAACATTATATATATAAAAGAAACATACTCCTTTTCAAACTTCTGTTCAAGTTCTTTGTCCCGTGTTTCTATATTTTTCCCTGATTTCTTTCCTCCTTTTTGCTTCAATTCTAGGCTAGCTGTCAGAGCTGATTCAGGCTTCTGTAAATAGATGTATAAGTGGTCCAGGGATTTAGCCATGTGTAGGAAATAATGTCTGACCAAAAGCATCCATAATTATAGTCACCACTTCCTGGCAGTCATTCATTCAAGTGTAACAGGTTAAAATATGTTGCAGTAAGTGATCTTAAATACCTTGTTGCTTAATTTTAGCTAGTTATTGGATTCTATTACACATAGTGCTAGTTTTTGTGTATTTTGTCTTTACTATAATAGATATGACAAATCTCATATGATACATTGCCATTTTCATGAATGCATACGAACAGAAATTATCAATCACTTTGTATTTCCAGTGCTATTCTGAAATATGCATTCATTCCTTCTAATGTCCCCCCCCACCCGAATTTACAAAGAAAGTTAAAACAAATTGACATTTTAATCCAGTGTCTTACAAGGTTAATGGCAAATTTGTTTACTGATTATCAACGGAAGGAAGATGTTAAAAGGGGTCAGACTAAAAGTGTTCATTGTCAACATGAAGATGCTCTTGGCTGCACTTTGGACCATAACAGAGCAATTTTTCTGTTACGCAGACAGCATTTGTGGGAGGGAAAAGCTTGGAAGGAGGATAGGGTCAATCCCATCATAATAAACTATAGTTTATTGTGACATCCAAACATAGCAATCATCTGAGATGAATTTCCCTTCCAGAGACAATTTTCCATTTATTCTTCATAAAGCAAAATGGAAAGAGAAAATATTCACAATAAGATTTTTTAAAAATATATCCAAACTATCAAGGAAAGAAGGACCATGTTTATAGGCAATGCAATGAAAGGGCAAGGAAAGAAAAAGAACCTCTTCATAACATTTAAAAATAATATTGTAAAGTGGTGGAATAAACAGCATTTTATCTGCAGAAGATCAGAAATGGTGATCAGCTGATAATACAATTATTTAGTTTTGTGTTAGAAACATAGAAACATTGCAAGTCAGAAGGGATCTCCTGGGCCATCTAATATGAACCCCGGCACAAGCTGGCTCTGCTCATATAATGTTCTCCCATTCATCATTCTAGAGTTAAGTAACATAGAAACATAGAAAACAGAGCAAGTCAGAAGGGTCTCCCGGGCCATCTAGTCTGAATAATATCCATGACTGCAGCATAATTCCATAAGTTTGTAATACATTCTTTAATAATACCTATGTTGGATGGCTTCCTATGTCTTGCAGCCGTTTGAGACATCAAGTTTTAAGGAGAATTATCCAGTATCCTAAAGGGTAACTTTCTGAATGATCCCATGCAGCAACATTGCAATCTTCTGTATGTATAAGCAGTATGATAGTTAACATAGACATCTTTATTAATCCCCAAGTGTTTTTGGATCTAGGAACTGGTGCTTTCATATATATGTGTGTTTCATATTGGCTTAGCTGTGACATTCTGAGTGTAATTACTTGGGACATTTTCTCCCTTCCCTTCTGAATGGCAAGAGACTGACAGCTATTATGTTTTCCTGTTTATACACCTGTGATGTGCCTAATGGTTTTGTTTTTTAAAAAAAATTCTAAACAGTTGCAGATGTCTTTAACAATTAAATCATATTTCTCATTTTGTTCCATTAGATTCAAGCAGCAGCAGATACCATGTTCAGTGGTTCCCAGAGTCTTGTCTACACAATGAAACAAAGGGGCTTGAAAAATCTGATGGCATAACTTATGTAAGTTGAGTTCTCATAATCAACAATTGGAAATAGAATCAAAGGCACAATCCTAAAATCATATGGAAGAGCCAAAGCCTTAAGATCCCATTGCTTCCTCATGCCCCATCTCTGAACAACGGAGTCCTTTACATTTGAAGCAAATGTGGACAACTTCATCAGAGGATTAGGAGTTTACCCCTGGTGTGTGGCCTGCCACAGAGTACCCCCCCCAACCCCACCTCCCCCCCGAAGCTGGCAATTTGCAACTGAGATCCAGTGACAACCTGCTCCATAGCTTTACAGAGTGTGAAAACAGTTTAATTTAGCTGGTTTCCTAGCCAAAACTAACCATTTTATCTTTCTGTAATGACTCCTGATGCCATTTTTCCTTCAATTTTTTTGTAGTGTCGGGTGTTATTTCAGGGTGTAGTGGGTATAGGTGTGACTGAAAGACTGTATGTTACCCCTCTTTGCTTTAACGCTTTTTCCCGACTTTTGACATTTGTTTCTTCTCTGTTTTGCCAAAGTCCTCAGCCTTTCCAGTTTGTGTTTGCTTATACCAAATCCTTCCTCTTTTCTTTCCTCAGTGTTCTGTTAATGTATAAAGAGAACTGTCCACTTTTCCTATATATCAGTGAGTCACTGCCTTCCGGTGGTTTCCATCTGTCCTGGATGGTGGTGCTAAAACATTACAGTTCCACCCTTGGCTTAGAGTGCTGCAGGATTCATCTTTTCTCACATGCCTTTTAACATCTACACTGAGGTTTAGGTAGATGTGTCAGCTGTAAATTGATGATGCTCATTTCAACCTTTTTGTTTGAATCATTTAGTCCTAGGATGGTGGTAGACTCACTGAACTTGTGTTAGAAGACAGCTCTGGCTTAGATAAGGGCAAGGAAAACAAGATTCATTTGAGTAGAAAAGATTCATTTGAGTAGAATAGATTCATAATGAGATAAATAACTCATTGTGTGTGTGTGTGAATATTCTGTTTATATTTTGTTGGAAGTAAGGTTGGGAGTGAGCATTTAATCTGAGCACAAATGCAAGGGGAAGATACCAAATGGATGGATACATAAACTATCTTTTTTATAGGAAAACTATATCATTCTCCAGGATCTTTCATTTTCATGTAAATACAAAGTTACAGTCCAGCCAGCAAGATCCAAAGGGCGCTTAAAGACTGAAAGTATTTACTTTTCTACTCCACCTTGTTCTGATCTTAAAGGGAAGAAGTACAAGCATATTAGCTGTCCTACTGAAGGAGGTAAGTAAAATGAATGATCCCTTCTGGTGATTTTCAGAAATGATTCAGAGTATTTACTATGGAATTATCTGTTTAGTGTGATTTCCAAACACCAGTGTCTAAACAAGATGTTTGTCTGAAAAGAAAGAAAGAAAGAAAGAAAGAAAGAAAGAAAGAAAGAAAGAAAATCAGTCTTACTACTTAACAAACAATAATACTGGTAAAGCCAACTAGTGTAAAGGGATCAACTTACATGTTCAATTCCTGTTCTTCATACTGTTTTGTAAACTCATGCTTTACAGTATGTTCTGTGTAGCAGAAGTATGCAAGTATGTTACATATCAAAATGTATATTACTCTTGTAGTTGCTAGTGACACACTATGGCTTGTTCTCCTGGTTTTCCCATCATTTTATATTCATTATGAGAAAAGCTATTTAAATTTATGCATGGGTCTTAAGGTGCAGAAACTCAAAAGTAGCAAACATTAGTGCAACTTGGCTGTCTTTAGGCAAAGGTATTTTGTCTCATTATGCTATGATAGGAATGAGCTTTTAGACTGAGCTCACAGTCTTTGCTTTTTTTAACATTTAAATCAGAGTCTCTAAACACAGTTTCCTCTTCTCCCTGAACCAAGATTCTGTGATGCTGTAGTATTGGAAGAAAGTCAGGATACTGAAATGAATGAATGCAAATAAATAAATAAATAAATAAATAAATAAATAAATAAATAAATAAATAAATGTTTACCAGAATCAGAAAATACCGGTTCCCTAAACCACAGTTTAAAGTTGAGCTATAATCTTGCTTTGTTCTGAATTGTTTTCCAATTCAGAATAAGATCTGCAGAGCTGAAGTTCGTGTGTGTGGAGAGAGAAAGAGAGAATTGTTCTTAAAATCTTGATAGAAATCCTGACAAATTGTTTCATGCTTTGTGGTGGTATGTGTGTTTTGCAGCTCCAGTTATCCCCAAAGTGTTGGCAAAACCAGAGAATCTTTCTGCCTCATTCATTGTTCAGGACATCAACATTACTGGCCATTTTTCCTGGAAAATATCCAAAGCAAACCTTCAGCAACCCATGACAGGGTTCCAGGTCACTTGGGCAGAGGTTACAACAGAGAGCAGGCAGAACAGCTTACCCAACAGTATTATTTCCCAGTCACAAATATTGCCAGTAGTAAGTGTCTGCTACATCGGTGGGATAGGAGGGAACAGATAATGAGGCAGTTGTGTGTGCACAACGATAGCACACGTCTTCAATCAGGTATGCCCTATCTCACTTGGAATTACTGTTGCCATTTCCTTTAAGGATCACTATGTACTGACGGTGCCCAACCTGAGGCCATCAACTCTTTATCGTTTAGAAGTGCAAGTGCTGACAACAGGAGGTGAGGGGCCAGCTACCATTAAGTCATTTCGAACACCTGATTTGCTGATTCCTCCACACAGTAAGTGTTGACATTCTACAGGAAAATATTCTGACCAATACATCTTCATATGTGCTTTCCCCCCCTTCTCATATAGAATACAGGGAGGATCAAGAGTTTCTTACACTGCCAACATGTAATTGATTTTTAAAATAAGTAATGCGACTGAAACCCTTGAAGCCATGTTGCAGTGAATGTGAGTTTACAACTTATATTTTAGCTTGAACGATTCAAACCAATGCCAAATATGTCCCAAACTCCTCAGAAGTTTAGGTTCAACTCAGAACTGGCTCTTCCTAGTTTCAGATTTTCCATATTCCTTTCCTATGCTTCCTGAGCTTACATGATTTCCAAGCACAGGGAAGGTTGGTGGCTGAACCTCCACTGGACTCTGAAATGTTATTGATGTTGTGTCTTGGGTGGTCTTCCACATCTTTCTGCCCTCCAAATATGCTGCCTACAGTTCTCATCATCTTCAGCCAACTTGGCTAAGCCATGGGATAATTGAAAATGTAGGCTACATTCACCAGCCTTTTTGGTGCACAGGATGTTGACCTGAAATCTCACCCTACAGTCCCAGTATTAGCTAAATGAAGTTCCAACCCTGGAATGATTACCAGGGTTCCTACTATTCATTCTTTCTCCTCCTCCTCCTCCTTCCATCTAAGGTTTAATGGAGGCCCAGTTACAAGTCACTTACAAGTAAAATTTAGGCAAAAGGAAGAGGTACCAATGATGAAAAATCATTGAAACCAGCTATGAATCCAGCCATGGCATGTAGAAAGCTATGCTTTATGTCAGTATGGAAATAGAGTAACACTGACCTAGATATACAACTTATCTATTTAGTTTGCTATTTTCTAAACCAGCTTTCCCCAACCTGATACCTCCAAGATGTTTTGGACTCTAACTTGGATCATCCCTAAATTTTGACTGTGTTGGCTGTGGCTTGTGGTAGTTGTGTTCCTGAACATCTGGAAGGGTTAGAGAAGGCTGGTCTGCACTGATTTTCAGCATCTTTTTAGAGATTTTGGCAGAAAACTTTTCTAGTTCAATGCAGAAGTACTTGGACCTTTTTCATGTGTTCTAGCACTGAACTATAGCAAGTTTTTCTTTCTTTGTCATGTCGGCAAACAGAGGAAAAACTGTGGGATGCTCTAGTAATGTCACTGGATGCATCACAGGTTAAACTTCCCATTTGCTCAAAATGGAGTGATTATGTCTTCCAGTTTTCTTTTTAAATGGTTTTATTGAATCCAATTCATAGTTTAACAGACTTGTGCAGTGGGGAGAGGAGGGAGGGAGGAGCTCTTGCTCTTCATTAGTTGCCAGGCAGATCGGTTAAAGAAAATCTGTTGAAGAAAACTGGCTTATGTATAGTTTTGTAGATTCAAACATATAATGAAATATCTAATATTCCTGATTCCAGTAGTTTCTCCTTTTACTAAAAAATACATCAACCTAGTAAAATACATATTACCCAACTGAAGGTACTCCTATTTGTTTTAGTTAAGGACAGTGTAGTAAAGAGCAATAAATCTGTTCTCTTTCTACAAAATCCTTTGCCCAGAATTCACTACCTTGCACAGAATGGCTTTGTTCCAGTGGTTCAGAGGCATCCTGAAGGTGGGGCAGTAACTGTTACTGGGTCCATTACTTGATCACACACATCTGCACACATTTATTTGAATGACAAGGAAATAGTAGAATCTTGGCAGAGATGTGCACATGACTGATCATACACTGGGTTCCATACCAAGAGGAAATTGGCTCAGAAGCACAGACCAACTTTAAATTCAAAGAATGCCATGTTCTTATTTTACTAGAAATAGTGACAGAAAGAGAAGGTGTTAGTTCACTTCTATTGCATACTTGGAAATTATTTCCTTACGATTTCTAGATCAAGAGCAGATGGAGAAGGAGGATTTTCATTTGCAGAAAGAAGAGCAATGAATGCACTGGAGTAATGGTGTAGTGGTGTTTGGATGCCTGTACATAATGGAGAAGATTAGAATTGCATTGGCACAGAAATGTTCATGTGAAAGACAACATGGACAGTTTCAGAAAATGTCATGAGAAGCTTGGTGCTAAAAGTAGTTGAAGCGGAATCAGGAAGAATCATTGTAATGAAGTGTTCTGCAGTCATTGTAAGGGTTTGGATTTAAGGGCACTTAGTATGATACAAGCAGATGATCTCATGATTTAAGGCATGCTTGGACTGGAATCAAACAAAATATTCAGTAACTTAGCTAACTTGGATCATGGAAACTCCTATTGATTAAATCAAAATAAAGCTTGTAAATGCAAAGGTTAGGGACATGAATCAGCTAGTATTGTACACATTGTATATGGAATGCTTTGCTCCTGTCTGGTATTGTTTAAACAGTCTCCCGGAATAACATTAAGTGGTTTAGGGAAGGTGTTTGGTTGATGATCAAATAATGTTTAAAAGTGGAGCTTCTGAACAAATATCAATGCATATAACAGGTACCTTACCTTACAGGTACTTTATACTGCATGTATAAATATGCCTATAGAGCATAGCATATTTACACAAGCAGTTATTACAATTAGTAAACCTGTTTATATATTCTTTTGATTAATGCAATACAATATATTATTTTTGATTTTTATGGGTTAGGGTTACTTTAACAATTTGTTCCTTTTTAGGGCCTCATCTGAAGCAACATCATCCACATCACTATAAGCCACCACCTGAAAAATACTAAGTTGTGTTAGAGTATTAACTAGCTGGGAAAGAATATAAACTGAGCTCTCACAAGAAGATCAGAAAAATGCATCTATATTGAAGTATGTAATGATCTATGTTCTAGTGGATGATTATCCTATCTGAACTGAATAAAGATATCTACATAATATGGACTGAAGAAAGCATGTTTGTACTAATTCTAGGATAAAGTATTTCATGCAATGATCAACTGTATTCATGTAACTGAAACATTCAACATCTATGAAAATTAAAGAATATCTAAGTATAGTGATTTACTAGCATCATAGTATAAACCGTAGGACACTCACTGTCTTCTCAGTTTGTATAACTCTCTTTTTCATTTTTTTTTGTATTATACAGAGTTTTAAACCTATAAATGTAAACCAACATTCCTGTATTAAGCTGTTACCAGTTTGATTTATACATATATAAGTATATGTATATTTAAAAATCTGGACCTGTGATTAGCTGTCAAAAGACACAGAACTAAGTGACATAAATTCTGTATTTGTTTTATGAAGCCGATATTAACACACAGCAGCAGATATTACATGATATAAGGTATCCTTTCTTAAGCCATCAGTATGTCTTAAAGTTAATAAATGTTGGCATTTACATGTGAATTTTGCCAATCCCAGATAAGAGTGGCAGAAAGTGAATGCACTAGATGAAATAAATAAAACTTTTAATACACAAATAATGCTGAATTTTTGTGGATGGACAATTTCCAACCATGTAGGTGTGAATGCCAACATTCAATTTTAGATAGATGCAACATAGATGTGGCCAAAGTTTCTGCAGTTTTGAATAGCTATATTGCATACACATTTAATTGGGAATTCTGCTTGCTGAATAACATATATTAATGTCAGTGGCTATTATAAGTGGGAGACACAAATTAGTTAAAGCAGTAGTAATGGTTAAAATCCAGAAACTAAAATAGTTTAGCTTAATAGTCATGACCAAATGCCATTCAATGTCACCAAGACAAACCTATAAAAAGATTGACATTGAACATAAGGATACAGTGCCGTTCTTGGATAAATGACTTGATTCCTAAGTATAATACCTTAAGTAGTGGTTTATCAAACAGGTCCTATTTATCCTTGCATTCTAGTTACCTTTTTCAGTTACCTTTTTCACCACTATTAACAAATTTACTTGCATCTAACAGTGTGCTCAATGAGTACTCCAAGCAGCACTGGCTTTTTCATTTCAATAAAGGGAGCATCTTTGTGCATGCAGAAGACTGTCCATGCAATTCTTCAGTGTAAATGACTGGAAGTCTACATCCAGAGAAGACTGTATGCCTGTGTTCTTAGAATGATGCTTATCATTCTATTGCACCAAACAGCACCTCTGAGGACCTCCAGAATTTTTAAAAAGAAAAAAATTAAATATTTTTAAAAAGAAAAGCATACTTTCTGACTAATATTAGGAGTACTACATTCAAATTTTAGCCTAAACAATTTCCACATATTTTATTTCAGCAATGTAGTTCTGGGTCAGGCTTTTAGATTTACAGATAATCACTTTTTCTTGTTTGTTTTGTTTTGAAATTGTGATTTCATATGGATGACAGGAAATATTTAAATACCCTGAATCTTTATACCTATACTTAGCATTTGATTAATGTAACATTCTGATAGTTCTAAATCCTATAAAAATCAGTGAGTCTTCCCTTTCCGTCTCCCTAGTGAAAAATTAAAGGGTTGTACCACTTTTCTTATTATTTATGTCTTTGATCATTTTAAGGAGCTGAATGCATCCAGGTTCATTTGTTCTTTAAAAAAGAGGATTCTTTGTGTAATTTTATACTGTTCCTAGAAAAGTGATAGAACATTAAAACAGAGCTTTAAAGACAAGGGATGCCATGCTAATATTCAACTGGCCTTTTTGTTACAAATAGGAAAGCAAAGGCAGAGTTGCTCTTGACTTAGTCCATGGGCATTTCTGAGCTTTGAAAGCACTTACTCCATGATTGGAATATACAGGCCTGGTTCCTTCTTATATGTTTGAAACAGCTGTTGCAGTTCTAGTATGACAGATATAGCTTTCATGTCACTTGATTATAGTGACATGATGGTGCAAAAACATGTCAAAAGACTGAAATTATTTGTATGCTCCCTTTAGCAAGCTCTGTAGATCTGCCCTGTTCATTTGTGCAAGTTTCCAGCCACTTTTAACTGCTAGCTCCCCATTCCAGTAGTGGTGAGTCCTCCTGGTCTTTTGGCATACATTGTGTCTGTGTCTCCAGGTGTTATAGGATGGTTCATACCTGAATTCGCACCCTTTGATCACTTGCACAATAAAATGCAGCAACATGTTATCCTTGCCAATACAGTGCTGTTTGGCAGAGTTGATTGGTGCAGTCAGCTGCAAATAATCATGACTTGAGAAATCAAATTACACGCACATCCCTGAACAAGGAGAGTAAAACCCCCATTGATATCTGTTTTGAGTGTCATACAAAGTAGATTTTGAGAACTGTTACATGGATGTTTAAACTGCCTTGCAATCACAGAATTGTATCACAGTGCGCACAGTGCTTGTCTATACAAGGATAGGATTTAGTTACAAGAACAATATAGGATCAAGGCCTAAATGATTTCATTCCAATACATGTTCCTTTTTTAAAGGGGTTACAAAGGCAGATGTGATACTAGCTTATTTATTTTTAAATTACAATACCTTCCTCTTATCCTATTCTTGGTGTTGAGTGTTCTTAAATGATCAATACCTGTGGACACACAAGTAACAATAAGTATGATACACACCTGTACATTGTAA
Organism: Varanus komodoensis; assembly: GCF_004798865.1. Classification (NCBI taxonomy): domain Eukaryota; kingdom Metazoa; phylum Chordata; class Lepidosauria; order Squamata; family Varanidae; genus Varanus; species Varanus komodoensis. The sequence continues at coordinate 80,386,637 of NW_025335268.1, forward strand.
CTTAGGAATATGATGCTTATAAATTGTTGCATGTTTTTTTTAATTTCAAAACGTTATTTAAAAATAAATTAATACCTACAGATGTCGATGGATCTACATGGTTTTGCATGCCAAAAATCATGATTCAGTTATAGGCATGAAGCGTGTGGCTGTATTTACCTCTATTGAATATATTGGTAAGGTACAATTTGCAAAGTAATTAACAGAGATTCTGTATGTACATTTTTCCCTGTTTATGTAAGTATAATGTAGTGTGGAGATAATGGAGCTACTTATTTGTTAACTAAATTGGCTGTAGAAATCATGTTCTCACAACAGTCATTTAAAAGTCAGTATTTATTTATATTTGTTATACAGAAGAGGGTTAATTTCTCTCTCTCTCTTGCTCTCTGTCTGAAAGAGAGAGAGAGAGATGCTATTTGAGAGAATAATGTTTCCTGTAAAAAAATGTAAAAACAATATTGTAAATATTCTGCTCTGTTTCTCATTATTTTCATGCTTAGATTTTGTACATAAGTTTAAGTAATAAACTACTCTTCTATATAGAAATTTTGTCTCATGTACTTTTATCACTATTTGGGCATCGTTATTGATTATTGAAGAGTGGGAGAGAGGTCAGTGGAGAAGAACTGAAGCCTGTCCCAGGTTACTCTTCCTCATCATCTGGCACAATCTTCTGCCATTAGCTGGTCTGTGGGAAGAATCCAGGAGTGTGAAGTAGATGATAGTGAAACTAGAAAACGGTCTGTGTTCCAGGTGGCCTCTCCCTGCCACAGGGCTATTTTCTACAAACTGCCCTGTGGGAAGGAGGCTTGTGAGTGAGTGAGTGTGTGTGTGTGTGTGAGAGAGAGAGGGAGATTGCATTTGTTTTAACTGTTAACATTGTTTATTGTGATTGTGTTATTTTTTTGTGTTATCCATAATCTGTCTTGGTAGGATTTGTTGCCTGAAAGATAGCATTAACAGTGATGATAATCAACACAATTGGTGAGCTGTCTTCCTATAACTGCACTTTTCCTGAGTAAGGGGCACACCAATGCACACTCAGAGCTAGAGTTCAGTAGTTTTAGCTCCAGCCAGCTACTCTAACCAATACAAACCAACCTTTTGGTAAGAACCGTAGACTGGAAGAAGATGGAATCCAGTTTCCTCCTATTCTGTGCTTCTGTGAGCTGATCTACAATAGTCAGAGTACCTAAATGTGGGCTAGTTCCATGTGGAATCCCAGACTAACACACCGGTCTATGTAATGGAGTATCTTTTGCCTGGGCAGTTCTCTGTCTGGCAGGGGATATACATGCTCCTGTATATGCATGACTCCTAGTGTGGTGAATACACAGGACCCATTTTAACATCAAACTGTTGAAAATAATTGTGAACTGCAAATGCAGAATTAAGACCGCATAATGTATAGTGTTAAAACAGTTTGGTTAACTTACTTTGCCATGCCAAAACTATGCCACAGGTAATGTTTTCTAATGAATTTAAGCAAGCTGCTTTACTCTAGCAGATGCATCTAGGCCCATATCAAAGATGTATAGAACAAGAAGAGCATATTTACTTGGGTGTCATTATACTCTTTTCCTTTAAATCTTGTACTTACTATAGTGTATTAGAATACAAGCAATTGGCATGATTGTTTTTATTTGTAATCCAAACTTTCTAAATGCATTATTGGATACTGTAAACTGTTGTTTTCTCCTATTTATCTCTGATTCTATTTTATTTTTTCTGGAGTCTAGCACATTAAAAGTATTGCATTTTGTTCAACCTAATGAAGCATGAAAATAACTAGAAATTGTGAAGATTTACCATAATTTCAGTGTGTACTAAAATAGACCAGTGTATTAGAACAATTTTGTTCTTCACAACATTATTGGAGTTGTCGGGTCTTTAGGAAAAGCAGATACAGAGTAGGAAAATTATGCCTTTTAGTGAAAGAAAGTAAGTATGTGAAGAGTTTCACGAAACTCCATCAGGCAGAATATATAGCTGGGTATAAATCTTAGAAATAAATCAACAAAAATGGTTATAAGTAATTGTAGAATGTTTGCATTAAAGTTAATGGCAATTTTCAAGAACGGGCTTGCACATGTAGATTCCCTCATTATTTTGATTACTAAAAATTGGATTCAAACAAGCAGCAGATATATTATTGGTGCTTGTTGGCAGAAGGCGCAACACTTATTTATAAATAAGTTTAAAGTTAATTGTGCTAAATATGGAAAGTACCTTCAAAAATTTTATTATTTTGATCAGTTTTAGTGGATATTTTCATGTGCTTATCTTTTATACTACAGAGTTTTAAAATGTGTACAGCCTTATTGATTTACAACTCTGAAGGTTAGGGGGAAATGATGTCTAGTGCAATGGGGTAATCCAGCGAACTACAACATCAAACCAAACAATTCCATTTAAAAATGGAAGCCTAGGAATTAGTACTAAAAGGTATTCAGTGAAAAATCATTTGACCTATTTTGTGTGTCTCAACATTACCTGTACAATTTTCTAGGTCCTCTTTCCCTGAACTAGTGGATGCCCAGTGATATGTGGCACCAAGTCAAACAAAATTTCATTTGGTCATGAGAAGAGACAAGACAGGTTGTTGTTTTGTTTTCAGCTAGAATGCTTCAAGCATTGTACTGTTTAGTGTGTGGAGAGAGGATCTTAGTTCTGTTGTTTACAGGTGCTAAATTTTATTACCTGGAATAAACCCAATCTCATCAAGAAAGGCCTAAAGCCAAAATACTGGCTTTTGTCCAAGGACAATACAACAGGAAGAAAATAAAAGGAAGCAGACTATGGACTGTATCCAGACATGAGTCTTCAAATCTAACAAATACGTATAATTCCAGGTGATTTTTGCTATTAAATTGCCCCAGTTTTGTTTTTGCTCACAGGCGACACTTCTTCCCTGGACATTTAAGGGATGGGTTTGTAGGCACAGGTCTTGCAACTGGAGACCTAAAAGCTAATACTTTTCCAGCTATAATATCCTCTGCTTTCCCAATAAGCTGGGCTTCAGAAGGAGACAGGAAAAATCTCTGGCAGAGACACCTTTGGCCTTATGCAGATCAAAAAGGACATAGTGAAAGTGCAGTGAGGAACTAAAACAGCAGCAGCACAGGTTAGCTATGCATCTAAGATTTATTGATGATGAGAGAACTTTCAGAACCTAGAAACATAACTTTCTAGGTTGTAGAGGTATAAAAGAGGAATGTCTGAACTGAAATATTGTAAGCCATCCTGAGATGTTTGTAAGCCAAATATTGTTAATAAATAAATAATAACAAATAAATATTTCAGCCTGAATTCATCTCTGCATTCAGTTCGGAAAGGACTGGACTTCCCATGGCAGGTTCTAATTCAGGGTTCCTGAATTCCTTTCAAAGTCCAGTAGCTGTATTAGCTTCTTTGAAATACAAGGCTCATTGTGTAATGATCAGGGTGGCTTCCATGAGTTACTTCTGAGAAATAAAGGAAGTTATTGAATTGTATACTTTAAAAACAAAGTGACACATGGAGTAGAAGATAACTGGTCCTATCTAGATGGAATGGAAAATACATTTAAAGCTATTCAAGTTTTCATAAAACCAAAGTACACGTAAGGAGGAACCCAGTGCTCCCTGGGAAGGCAGTTGAGGGCCTGCAGCTTTCTTTGAACCTCCACCTTCCTGGCTGGAAAGCTTCCCAGTGTGGCAGCAGAAAACTCCACCACTGTTGCTAGAGATGGTAGCGCTCAGAACAAAGTGTGTTAGGTAAGGCCTTAGATCCACAGAATTAGAAACCCCCTTGTTCCCCCAGTAGCCCTGGGGTTAATTTTCCCCACTGGTTTCAATTAAAGGAAAAGATAAAATAACACTAATGCAGATGAAGTGGTGGAAAAGCTACCCCTGCCCCATCCTGCTATAAGCACTGTGAGCACCAGGGATCTAGATAGGGTGGGAGGCTGCAGGAAATTTCTCTTCATTTGCCTCTTGATCAGTGGTTTTCATGCTGTGTTCTGGGACTTCTATGGAAGCTTAGCAATCATTCCACAATGAGAAGATCAGTAATGGCTTACACATTTGTCTGAAAGATAGTTTGAATAGCACGGTTGGGCATTCCTTGACATGCATATGCACAACATTTTTTCTTTTTGAAATATGTTCATCTGCCTTTCAGAGTAAAAATTCTACTAAGATGGTATAGAAAAAGTTCTGAAAGTATAAAATATAGCTTTGATACCAGAACACAGTACACAACATTTTGTTATGTTTCTTCCCTTATGTACTTTCAGATACCAAAATGCATAGAATAAGCAATTTACTGTGACTAATCTTAACTTTACTTCTTCTATTTCAGAGTTGTATTTTATTTATTCCAAGTATTTATGAGACACTTTTTGAGTCCATGCTACCATAAAGTGAATGAAACAATGGCATATTAAGCAGATTGTGTAAGTGGGCAGGAGACTCAGAAAAATAGATCCATGAAAAAAGTGCTTTAGGTGACATGTTCACTCTTAAGATAATGCAGCATTTTATTTTAAGGCCTTCTGTAAGGTTCCAGTAAATGTTAAATATTAGAGAGTTCCATAAATGTGGGATTGCTACAGACAATGTTCCAGTAAATGTTAAATATTATAAAGGTTCCAGTAAATGTTAAATATTAGAGAGTTCCATAAATGTGGGGTTGCTAGAGACAATGCTGTGCCCTCATGTGCCCTCTCAAGTTCGCACGCACGTTCATGCTTCTTATATCATGCAGGGGTTCTGTACCCCGTGTGCTGGGCTCTTAGTTGGTGCATTTGCAGATGTGTTAGTGGGCAGGTAAATGAATAGGTTTCAGGAATGGTTGCCTGAAAGTCAACAATGGAAACCACTCTATAGAAGACAAGTTGGTTAATTCACTCTTGGTAGTTTGCTTCTAAATGATTTGTACACTTTAACTGTAAGGTAAATTTATTTATATATAGTCATCAGACCATCAGAAAACAAATAGCTAAAAAGGAAACCATGCAGCTACATAGAATGATATAGCTACATAAGGAAACATGTGACTATAAATAAATGCAAACCCAACTTAAATAAAGCAAAATTAAAATCCACAAGATTGATGTAGTCAAAGCTACAGTTGGATCTGACTTTTAGTAAAATATGTGAAAATACTCTGAAATCAATCTAAATGTGGAGAAACACACTCATACTTTATCACTTGAAGAACGACAGTTACAGGCAAGCAACCTGACATTATGAATAAATATGACTTTGTCATATAAAGGAAAGAAAGGAGTGTGCCACTCCTAGTTGAACAACACCCTGGACAGGATAAATTAGATATCTTTCCAAAAACAACTTCCTCTAGGATTTCCCATGGGACATTTTGTGCCCATATCAAATAAGCATTATGCTTGGACATTTCTGGTAGTGGTCACAGATAGAACAATAATATATGTTATTCAGTGCAGCAGCTTACCAATTGCTTCAAACTACTTTGTAGTGTTCCTAAATATATAGATCTGAGCTTGTTTGAAAAATGTTTCTGTAATAATACTTTTATCTATATTATTTTTAAAGAGCAAGGTAAAATGATGACTTGCATTTAAATACCTTCAGTTTTCTGGTAAAGCTATACATAAGTTCAGCACTTAACATGGGGTTTTATTTTTAATTGCAATGGCTAGAATAGCTTCTTATGTGGTTGTGATATGAGCAAGAATTTTGCACATAAGCCTGAAAGGTATACTGAACTGGTAGGTATCATTGTCACCTGTAGTTTAGCAAACTGTACAAAGCATACAAGTTCTTGGGTTACATGATCTAGACTGTGGAAGAGCCCACTTTCCATTCATTGGCTTAAGGAGATGTGAATGAATAACAGAGGCAGTTGGATAGTCAGAGCAATTTAAGTTCTCTGTGTCTGCATAATATCAGCCAACACAAAGCTGACGTTACTTTAAATCTTTGCTGTATTTTTGTCCCTCGGGAGCTGAAATATGTATTCAATCATTTCATGCTTTTTATGGATGAGGAGAGCATCTCACATGAATAATTTTGTTTTCACACATAGAAAAGGATCCCTTTATGGAAATTTCTGATAATAATTATCCTAAAATCACCCAGGGAATTGAGTAATAGCATATATGCATGTTAAATTGCAAATGCTGGTAAAAAAGGGAATGTATTTTAGATTTCATTTACTTTGCCTTGAAATGCTTTTTCTTGCTGCGATCCAAGCAAAGACCTCAATATAAATAGCAAATTTCTGTTCTTGGAATTATTCAAGTAGGGAAAGGGTAGTTTGGAGGTTTCTGTTTTGGTTTTTTTACAGTCATGGTTTCTTGAAGCTTTATTAGATTATTTCAGCCAGTATATTTCTTGTAGATAATTACTGTCAAAAATCTTTAAGGGTACTTATGTTGTATTTTAGCTTATCTCTACAGCTGTAAAATTATTTCTCACCCATGAAGCTATCATATTTATGATTTACTCAGTGGCAAAAGTAAATTCATGCTTTTCTTTTCTTTTCTTTTTTCTTTTTTTATTTATTTATTTGTTTATTTAAAGAGAGACTTGGAAAAAAATCCTCACAACAGAAAAGAATGTTTGGTTACAGGAAAAAAAATCCTCACAACAGAAAAGAATGTTTGGTTACAGGATAATTAAACACCATTTTTAGCCCATAAAAACCTCATGTGAAAAGTGTGCTAGAGTGCCATGGATAATTTAGTTAGACAAATCAAATTATACAGAAGCCAAAACAACTGCTTTTGTGCAAAGGTTAAGGATTCTTTGGCTCCCAATGTGAGTATGAACAGCAACTAATTTAGCAAGGATTTGTTTGCACAGAAAGTGGGCTACAGCAGTGCATGAACAACTTGCAGTTTGTGGTACAACAGTACTGCAAGATTTATTCATGTCAGTGTTTCTTGTTACAGTTTGATGTTTAGAATGTGCGTTCATGAAGTCCCACTGAGAGCATCCTCCTCCCACCCGCAATAAGGTTCAGGTGGTATGGAGGAGGCAGAAGAGCAAGGAACATGAATAGGAAGGTTGGGTATCATTGGCCAACCTCATGGCAATTGGTGGAAGCGAGAGAGTTGCCAATGACTCTGTGGGATCAATTGTCCACGCTGTAATGCCAACTCTTCTTTCTCTTCCTATTACTGGGATTTTGATGTTTTTCTGGAACTATCTACTTGGGCTTCCTGCTTTCCTTCACAGCTGCAAGAAAACCAGTTCTGTTCTAAGGGACAAGAAGGCTCACTTGTCAGGAAACTTAAAGGGCAGTTTGGAAACAGCAACGGTGCAGCTTTAGCAGGAAATAATGTGAACACAGAAAGAAAAAAGGACAAATGTTCATGTAGGCTTGACTTTTTTGACATGCAGCAGGTGTTGACATTCTTAAATGTTTCCCATTTGATATAACTTGTAAGATGTAACTTATCCATTTAAATAGCTATCTGTTTAAAGGAAGAATTGGTAGATTGTAAGTCTGAGTCTTGTTCAGTTCATTGTATGTAAGCTGCTGTTGGTTGAACAGCAGTTTTGGTTGAAGAGCAGTTTAAAAATACTTATGAATGAATGAATAAATGAACAAATAAACAAATGGATGAACCATGGGTTGAGAATTCAAAGGACCTTTGTGAAAGAAGAAAGTGAGTTACTCAAACTCCATGCAGTATAGGCAGGGTCTTCATCAATTTCTAAGATAGACAGATACCACCCCTTATGTCCACCACAGCCTGAGCCAGGAGGTTCTCAGGACTCTGCCCTTAGTAAAGGGGACCACACATCTTATGGCTTCTTGGAAATATAGGATTTCAGCCTTTGAGATCTGCAAACTATTGGAAACATAATAAACAACAGGAAGGAACAAGAAGTGTCTTAGCACTTAATACCGAGTCCTAAATAAGAATCCCATCTCAATAACTTTATCTATATGAAATATCATACCATAACATTTTTCTGTTTCAATACTTTGCAAATAAAATATTCAGGGAATAATCAGTGTGGCACTACCATCAAAGCTTTTCACGGATACAGTCATAAACAACTTTTTCAAATATAACTCATCAGGAATTCACCTAAAAGCTAAGCAAGTAGTACAGAATTTAAGAAAAATATTTATTTATTAGATTTATATCCCACCTTTTTTCTTAAGAACTCAGAGCAGCTTACACCATCATTCTCTGACTGTGCTCAATCTAATTCCCACAACAACTCCGTGGGATGAGTATGTGACTGGCCCAAGATGGTTCCATGGCTGACTGGGGACTGGAACCCAGATTGCCTGAGTCCCAGGACTACACTCTTAAGCACTACACCATATTGGCTCAGTTAAATTAAATTGGATTGAACTCACAGTGCCTTACAGAATTATTGCCCATATTTTCCAGTGTTATAACCTTAAATTTTAATGGATTCAGTTGATGTTGTTATCATCGGTTACTTAATTTTGTGCCACAGTTAAAATACTTCACAGTGTAGAGTACCTTGTGTCCATCTAATGGTAACAATACTTCTGCATAACAGTGTATACAGAAGCTTAGATTTTGACAAGTAATCTACCACTGAAACATTGCTCTGTGAACTACTTCTAAAATTGATTTGTCTTGTATTGTTGTAATAGATTTTCTATCATTAGGAAAGTTGATATTTAAGTATCAGCCACTAATATACCAATGAAAATTAATGCCAGCATCTTCATAACCATCAATATACAGAATGATCTTGTCGATGAATTCTACCCTTTCATGATGTCCTTCATAACTCTAAATAGCTCAGGTTATTTGTATTTACTCCTGAACTGTTTTGACAGTTGGATGGGAGAATTACTGCAGTTAATTTGAAAGGGAGGGGATGGTTAACAGAGAGTATGATGAACTTGCAATCTTATTGAGAACTTTATGGAAATTTCTATATCCTTCTTACACTATCCTGCTTGAGTTCTTTGTTGGCTGTGGAGGAGGAAATAAAATCCCTTCCTTCACAGCAACATGGAAACCAAGTGGGCTGGAAGTCCAGGAAAGTAGTGATACATCCCTCTTTTGCAGGGAGGAATGAATCAGCACTGAAGTTCTGACACACAAATCTCACACAATGAAGTTCTTCAACGTCCATCTCAAACCAGCTCCAGTGCATATGCCATTTTGAGGGTCATTGGTAGTGTTTTCTCTCCCTCTCCTCTCCTCTCAAATCTGTGTACATTTTCATGTGTATTTTGCCAAATGCACACATCAAGAGCATGCATCTTCAAAATGTACATTTTTTGTCCCATAGATTAAAAGAACTTTTGTAATGAACATGTGCTCTTAAATACTTTTTGATCTGCAAATCAGAGTGAAAGCTCAGAAATGTACAAATTTCAACCACAGACAGTATCTGAGTCAGTGTTCAATCTGGAAGGTAGAAACTGGATAAAACTTGATCAGAACAGAACAGAGTGATTATTTTTCACACAAACTTATGATCTTCCAACCCATGTTGTAGAACACACCTCTTCTTTTTATTCCTTTGATGAAAGGTTAGTAGCATTAACCAATCTTTACCCTCGGCTCAGACCTATTTGCATGCTGAGCAACAACCCATTAGCAAAGGGGAAAATGTGGGTATACTAAAGTGGATTTAAGGATGAATATGGGCACAGTGCAGGTGAGGAACAACCGGCAAAACTCTACATTGGCTCCATGCACATGAGCAACAGCTGACCCTGCCCTAGACGATTGCCGCTGCAACAGACTTTTATGTGGTCAATGCGTCACTCATGTTATCAAGTTATGTAATGTGTATTAGCATAAATTATGCCACAGTGTTAATTGTACCTCCCCTCCACCCCCCCACAAAAAAAAAAAAAAGAAAAGAAAAGAAAAGAGCCTGGGCTAGATTCAGGCTTTCTGCACTCTTTTTCTATCCAGAAACACCAAATGTGGATAGATTGACTGGCATTTTCTCATAAGCCATTTCCTTATAAGCTTGGCAATGCCTGCCAGGCAACTGAAGAAAAAGGCAATATGACTCCAGTCATATACTGTCTTGTGCCTTTCCTATTTAAAAGCTGATTGCAGCTGAGAAAAATCACTCATAATCCCAATCTGATACAGGGATTTACTGAGTCTGCTAATCCCTAGATATAGGAGCAAATTGCTTTACACACACTTCCCCCTAACTTGCTCCCTCTCAGTTATTTTCTGTTAGAAAAGATCCATGTATGCAAACTCAGTTCTTTATGAGGTTCACCAGATTGCTGTATTTCCTTAAATTTGTGGGGTGGTGGAATTGAAGAATTTATTTTTTAATATGTATGCTGTCCATTAATCCAAAAGGACTCTTTTACAAGATGTTTTATTGCACACTGAGCTGTGGTCCATGATAACGAACACTGTAACATGTTTCAGAAATCCTCTGATAGTTTCTGTTTACTGTAACAACCTTGCAGTAGCTGATGTTGAGGTCCTTCTTAACAGTGTGTGTGTGTGTGTGTGTGTGTGTGTGTGTGTGTGTGTGTGTGTTCAATTTCCAATACATTGCACTTCAAAGACATGCTTTCTCTTAGCAATATGTGCAAGAATGCCAAAGGTACATAAATCCAAGGCCAATTAATTAGCACATTCATTTCAAGAGCGGAACAGAGAGCTGGTCCTACGTCGTCATTCTGGTATCAAACTAAAAGGATCATTTTAGCAGTCTGATCCAGCAAAGACCCTCTCTTTCTGCCTAGCCCATGGTATTGTACGTATCACATGCAGTTATCTTGTTGCATTTGATGTTTTTTCACACTCATGAATCCTATTCACCCATTGACATGAAGACTTCTCTAATACGTGTTCAGTCACAAGAACAGGAGACCCCTGTTTCAAGCCCTTACCATTGCCATTATGGGTAAATTGTTGTGCTGTGTCAGAGAGTATCGGATGGCTGAAGGAGATCTTCTATATTCTTCAGAAGCATATGTGCCATCATTCAAGAATCAGTTCCTCAAGCTGGTGTCCTCAAGATGTGTTGGGCTGGCTGGATGCATCAACTGGAGGACACTAACTCTGTGCATTAAACTGATGAAGTCTCCTACCTTTTAGGGTTAAATCTGTATAAAAATTGCTATTGCCTGGAACATGTGCATGCACTATTAATGTTTCAGGGTGCCATCAGCAATGTTTAGTGGTTGATTCCACTTCTGAATACCAGTTCCTAAAGAACTTAAGTGGGAATGTTTTATTGCTTTAATTTTCTGCTGCTGGTCACTGTGGAAACTGAACAACTGGATAGGCCTTTAGTCAGACCCAGCATGGTTCTGTTTATAGAGGAGTCTTGCAATGACACTCCGATTGCATGATTTTTGTTTCTCCAGTGCCTCAGTGTTGTGCTGCTCTGGGCATTGTAGAAAATAACATAAGGCAGGTCCTACTGGAGATGATTGGAAGGGAGGGGGAAAATCTAAAGGAGCTGGTACACAAGGTTAACTCAGATTTTAGTTCTAAATTGGATGATATATAAATTAACACTGGAAGTGAAGCTTGGTGAGCTCAACATGAAAAAGGTCTTGCAATGTAACAACAACAAAGAAACAAAACCCTGAAAATTGTATATCATGAGAAGACATCCAATATTATGCAAGTGATGGGGTATTCTTTTCCTTTTCTCATACCAACCACCTCTGGAGTGTCCTTCAGACCTCTGTAGAAGATTTTTCTGGTACACTGACAGAGGAGGTAGAATCACCCACAATTATTGATAGAAGCTGTTCCATCAGGAACTTGGTTGGATTCCATCTGTAGTCGCTTCTGTTCCACCAACATTCATTTACTTAATTAATCTACTTATGTAACTAGTGGAATAAGTTTATCTGAAAAGGCTTCTCAAAATGATTTCATAGGGAAATTGCTGTTGCAATTATTGCTCTGATTTTGTTTCCTCGACCCATTAAGTTTACAATAAATGACCATACCTTGCATTGTTGAGTTTATTGCTCTGTGCACACACAAAGGTAAGGCACAGCTCGTAATTAGTTCAACTAATTTCTGACACAGTTTTCCCTGCTGAAAATTTCCTCCTTTTCCTTTTCAGAAAATTTACATTTCATTGAGAGAAAACTGGTGTCAAGAAAGGCAAGGGAAGTGGACAACTACTTTGGAACTCTCCTTGGCTCAACTTTATGTAAGATTTTTTTCCAAAAGTCTAATCTTACTTCTGAAGTTCTGAGTGGAAGCTTAAACAGAGCAGGGAAGTTCTAAATGGAAATGGGAAACTGCACTTGCTTGTTACAGCTTAAAATTTTGCAAACAGCTCCATAGTGAAGTACACAATTTTGATATAGGAGATTCAGTCATGGACATCTCTTCAGGAGCAAGGATGAAAAGTCAGCTTCCCAGGCCTCTGGAGAATCCTTCTAAATTGAACTGTAGACATCAGTGGTTTAGCTAAGTCACTGGTCTGACCCAGGATATGTCACAATTTCAATGCAAAATGTGATACACCTAGTCCACTATGGGTGGTATTTTCTAGAGAAAAACAAAATACCTAGACATAAAACACCTGCAAGCGAGCCAGACTGTATAGCAAGACAAATGGTATTGATTTGGCTTTCAGCATTATAGACCCTCTATTCTCAAATGACTTTTATTACAGTATTAAATAGCAATGCAACTGACATTTGTCTTTGACATAATTATCTAAGGGCCAACATTTCACCTAACACATCAGTATGCTCCATATATATATGTACTATCCACCAGACCCAAAACTCTGTATTTGGAGAATTTCTTTGAAGGTTTGGCACTTTGGGAAGCCAGAATTGACCTATTACTCTTGCCACGTGTGTGACTGATTGTTTCCAGAAAGAAAAGAAAAACATAAAGCAGCATCATTAAGCCTCCTAGACATGAAGCACGTTCCAACGGTGGACCTGTTTTCATAAATTAGCTCAATGGTTTCCAGAGAATTATGTACTCACCTAAAAAAAGTGTTTGGCCACACTTTTTCAGAAATAAAGATGAAAGGAACTAGAGAGTACTTCCAAATGGAACCTATTAGTTTTAATTAAGACACAGAGAGTGATTGGTCACCTGGACAATGTCTGTACAAATTAGAAAGTGACAAAGTGTAAAGTATCTACTATCATGTTCATCAGAGTGTTTATTCAGCAGTTGTATAAAATTTTGCCTATTGAATACTTAGAGCAAACCTAAAAAGTACTCCATTATTTTAGCTCCCATACCTACCATATGTCAATGACATTAATGCATTTTTCCCTCCTTACAGTCTCGTTTCTTCTTCTTTCTCAATTTTTCCTTCCGTGTCAAATTTTGTACTGAAATTTTCTCTTATGCCCAGTAAACTGTCATTCATATTAGCGATATTCAGGGTGTAGCATGATTCTGGGACTTGGGCTCTCCATTCTTTTTCTATGCCTGCACTCCTAGTTTTGAAATGTCTTCAAAGGAAATGTGTATTCAAGTGTAGAGTGCTCCACACAATTGGGAACAATAATAAGGTAGTAGATTGAGCAGAACTTTGTAATTATGCTCTTAACCTCACTTACACTTTCAGGATAGACTTTACTAGTCAACAGAATCAAGACCAGACTACTCTTCTCCATCCCCTTCTATACAATGTATAAACTGAACAAGGAAACAGTTCATATAAAGATCATACTTCTATAAATGAGATGTGTAGGTCTCCAAGAAGTAAAAAGAAATAAAAAGTATTTTAGGAGATATATCAACAACAGAAAAGAAGTCCTTCATGCGTATAATTGTGTTTAAAAAATAGAAAAAGAAAAAAATCAAGGTACCCAAATATCTTTTTTTGAGTGCTTTCAGATTTTTTCATTCTGGGTAAAATAATTGGTGCACTAGGCTTCTATCAGCAGCTGACTGAATAAGGTTCATGCACATTTACAAGGCAAATTAATAACATGCTTGATAGTTAATGAAATGTAGGAAGTATTACTGACCCAATCTATGTTCAGGCATGTAACCTTACTTCAAGAGAGCAGATTAAGATACTTCACTTTGTGGTATTCACACACACAGTATATAGTGCACTCCTGATTACAGATATTGAATAGCTGTGGTGTTCAGCATAGTGGATGGCACAGCTCACTTTCTAGATAGACTGAGCATGGTTGGGTTATTTTAGCCCAGTCCAGTGGAAAGGATCATAGTTCAATGTTGAAGCACATACTTGGCATGCCGAAAGTCCATTTTTAATTCCTGGAATGTCCAGTTAAAGGATCTCAGGTAGCAATACTTGAAATATTTCTGAGTCTTAGGCCTTGGAGACTTGGTTTAAATCATAGTTACATCCCAGCACTAGTTAGATCAATGGGTTTAATCGGCATAAAGCTACTTCTTTTGTTCAAGTAGGTTAACAGACAAAGCAAGAATATTGAACTGAGAAAATCCATCAGAAATTATTGTATGAAGGTATCCCACAGGAGGGAAAGTTTCCCAGGCATATGACAGCTTGGATCCAGAATCCGTTTTCCATGGATGGAAGTGCTCCACTCGTGGAACACATTTCTTCCTGATTTTCAGAAGGAAAGAAGAATCCTTCAAAGGAAGGATTCCCTCCTTCCTCTACACAACTGAACTCGTTCCATTCAGTAGGAGCTGACACTTCTGTGTTGCTGAATAAAAGTTGAAGTGGTGGGTATGCTGCTCTTTTATAGTTGTTCCTAAGTTCATGATTTTTCTAAAATTGATTGAGTAGTGTTACATGAGAACTAGCCTATTGTCAGTCTTCTGAAGCAGGGTCCTTCTCCACAATTTATCTAAGAATACAGCAAACAATTAGTTTTTAGTACATTTAGTGGAAAGTTCAGGACAGATGGAAGCAAGAACTTATTCACACAGTAAACATGGAAGTCACTTTCACAAGATGTAGTGATGGCCACCAATCTGGACATCTTTCAAAGGGGACCGGGCAAATTGTTTGAGAAGTAGGCTATCAGTGGCTGTTGTCCTGGTGGTTATATACTACCTCTGTATCGGTATACCTGTGTACTCAAGCTGCTGGGGAATAGGAGGACAATAGTATTATTCACTAGAAACTGCTGGTTGGCCACTGTGTGGAGAGAATGCTGAATTATATGGACACTTGGTTTGATCCAGCATGGCTTTTCTTAAGTTCTTGTACAAAAAACTTGCCAAAGACATGAAACTATAAAAAATGGTGGGGGTTGAGGAATGGCAGTGGGTCTGGGAAAGAGAGCCAAGGTAATTTGGAGAAACCGCATTAGTCAGATTTGGCCCTTAGGCCTGAGGTTCTGCATTCATGAATGACACTACAGATAACAGTGACATCCAGAAGGTGTTGTGGTCTCTCCCCTCAACCTTTCTTCCTTTGCCTTTCCCATAGATCAAGAAAAAAGACTTCTAACTACATTATTTTATTATATTAAGATGAACTAGCCTAAACTTGCTCTGAGAAAGAGAAGGCAATGTAAAGATTGCTAGCAAAAGCCATCAGTCCATTTAATGAGCTGAACAATTAGAGAGAATGAGAGAAATTACATGAAAGAAAGACTATGAGAGAGAGAGAGAGAGAGAGAGAGAGAGAGAGAGAGAGAGAGAGAGAGAGAGAGAAGAAAATTGTTCAGAAAAGCTGATTCCAAACTGAATCGCCAATGGAGTTGGTTCCTCCTTCAGGAATATTCCCACTCCTTGTTGGCCAGATGGTGCTAATGCTGGACATTATTCAATTGATTTGTTTTCTTATCCTGGAGCTGTATGAGAGGACTTATTAAGTCATATCTCTCTCCATCTGGCCCTCCTTGTTTCACAGTGTCTTTTCCTGAACCAGAGGTGGTCTGGCAGTGTGGTTTTCACCAACTACATGGCTTACCTTGGAGATCCTTGGCCTTGGCATTTCAGCTAAGAATTCTGGTCCTGCCTCTTTTTCCATTTCAGATTCAGAATATGTGGAATCCACCTAGGAATGCCGTATTTCAGGAGAAATACAAAATATAGAAGAATGGGTCCAATCCCTACAGAGGGCTGCACCTGATCCCTTTCCACGTATTAATGGATAAGACTGTGGGAGACTTCTCCTGTTTAGAGAAAGGTGAGGAAGAAAACTCCTGTAAAATTGTGTTACTTTGCTGAGACATTGTAGGCATCATTTTGAACTATAGCGCTTTTATTGATGCAAACTTTATGCTTGGAACCGCAACAATAATTCAGATGTCACAGCCTCCCAGCAGGATTCATTGAAGGAAACGAGCTGATTACTGTGATTGATCTTTACAATATCAGCCACGATTCTGAACAAAGAAAGCATCAAGACAGTACATTATAAATGAGCACAAAATGTGTGTAAAACATGCCAAGATGCATGATTTAAATGCACTGAGACAACAGTGCAGCAAAGCTAAAACAAACAAATTCCACTAACAAAAAGAAACCTCAGTGGTGTGGGAGGCCTTTCTTGAGGCTTTCAATAAATATTATTAGATTCATGTTACAGCCTCGATGAAAATCGGCTTCCTTTATCGAAGTAGATACCTAGGTAAGATAAATGAGGTCTGATTTGCTCTCAAGGAGAAAACCTTTCACATATTTATTTCAGAACCCAATGCTTCAGGGAGCTCTTGACATCACCATAAACAGCTTTAGGTTGCAGGCCAAAAGTGCAAAGTGTCAACAATAGAGAAATGTAGCTGTGTACACAAAGAAGTTATGTTTGCTTTTGCCATTTGAGTTGTGGCTATATATACAATGAAACCCCATATATGGAACTTGTGTGACCAGGGCCTCACATTGCAGAGGAGGGTGCCAGTGCCCTTGCCTTCAGTAGAATCAACCCTGGCTTCTGTTTTAGAAGGTTATGGGGAACCCAGTTTCTCTAACCTCGGATGATATCAGAAGATGAAGCAAACTTGTAGAGTTTGTCAATGGCAGCCCCTGCCCCTCTACACCACCAATAATTTAAGCCCTGAAGGCAACAGACCACCAAATCCATTTATTCAAGTTGTCACATATGCAAATGGCATTCCAGGAAAGGGAACTCTTTGGCATTCTTGTCATTGCTCCGCTTTTGAGAGGTAGTTGAGGCCCCATCCGTGCGGGTGTTCAAGGATAGGCTGGATGTCCACATGGTGGGCATGTCATGAGCAGAGCCGGCTGGTGCCGGAGGTCAGACTAGATGGCCCGGGAGACCCCTTCTGACTCACTCTGTTTCTATGTTTCTATGTTTCTTCATACTATAATTTCTATTGCATTTGAGTTCATTTCATGACTACATGAATCATACTTTGCATTTTTCCAAAAGCTATCCTGAAGTGCCTTATACACATAATACTTGATTAAGCTATCAGGTGGTGGGCATTGGTATGATGATCATTTGCTTCCCTGAGTTTGATCCCAATAACTTAGGAAAGTAAAAATTCTTGTCTATGCAAGCTTCACATGCATTAATTCAGAAGTCTTTTCTATACTAAGCAGCTGAAAATGAATATACAAGCCTTGGGCCTGATCCCAACAATTTAGGAAAGTAAAAATTCTTGTCCATGCAAGTGTCACATGTGTTAATTCAGAAGTCTTTTCTATATTAAGCAGCTGAAAATTTATACACAATTAGCATCAAAATAAATAGTTTCAAACAATTTTTTTCACAAAACATGTCTTTCTAAATAAATTTTATCTCCAAAACACATTCCTAAATGTTTTTAAAATACATTTTTATGCTTTTTGAGTTGGGGACTACATTACAAATTCCAGATATGTGAAAATCTGGTGGATAACTATGGCTGATCTACACATTCATTTGGAGATGCAGATCATGTAAGATCCCTTTGAAATGCAAAACAAATGAGATCTTCCAGTATCTCTACACACACACACACACACACACACACACACACACACTTTGTGGAAGGAGTGCTAATGTCATATATTTTCACTTGGCTCAAAATCCCTATCCAAAGTTTAATGCAATTTCAGTCACTCAAGGCAATGCTGTCAGCTGAATAAATGAAGCTGGCTGTTAATACTATTTTATTTCAGCTGCTTTGTAGTTAGTTGACTAAATGGCCTGCAATAGATGCTGCCAAACTCACCCACACTTGTTTCCATTGCTTTTATGTAAAGTTCTCAGTCCATTACTGGCAAGGTCATTCAAGGGAACTGATAATAAATCCAAACAGGAAAAACAAAACAAAATGAGATGAAACGAAACAAAATGAAACAACAAAACAATTGTATTAAAAACAAATCTAAAAAATAGATGGCAGTGACAAAGAAATAAAACAGCAACTCTACCCTTGGGGGAAATTTGCTGATGAAAATGCAAGTTAAATAAAAGGGTTTTAACAAATGAACCCAAAATAAGTAAGGAGATGTACACTACAGAGTCTGCTTCAGGGTAGCAATGCTGGACCATTGCTCTGAGTACAATTGCATGTTTCTTGTATGGGTTGTAGTCTGCGTTTGGTATTTTTTCCCCCAGTGTTGTGTTTATTTTATGGAAGAGTTCCACAGATTTTGGAACCTGCTCAAATTGCCAAGATGCAATAAGGGATGAGGCAAACAAAACAAAACAAAACAAAACAAAAGAAAACAAAACAAAACAAAACAGCAGCCTTGGGGACCTGGCTAATCCAAAGAAAGTAATTCATCCAAAAACTGAGTGCAACCAGAGGAAGGGTCTGAATTCAAAAACATCTGAATCCACATATATGACCCCCATGAAACATAAGAGAATACCCATTTAAAGTTTCAATCCTTTGAATGAATACATGGGGCTTAATGGGACTAGACCAGAACGTATCATTCTTCTGACATCCTGTGCAAATACATGCACGTACTTTTTCCCAGCACCAAAGGAAAGAAAGCGTTTTCACTATCCTGACCCCAGGCTCAGCCCACCTAGTATTCCTGCCTCTTCCTTCTGCTATCAAAGCTTCTGTCTGGGAAACTGCTCTGCATGTGCATATGAAGCATGAGATAAGGGTAAGAAGGGAGACAAAAAATAAAGCTGGAAGGAAGAAGTAGTGAATGAAACCGGTGAGAAGGAGAGAAAGAGCAAGGTTAGATGCTGGGAGGGGTGGGAGAGGGGTGGAAGTCTATATACACAAAAGAAGCAGGGCCTGGAAGCAACAATTTACTTCACTTTGATAGCAAACAACTTATTAGTGGCAAGTGCAAGAACAAGAATGAGAAACTGGTTCCCTAACATTTTAAAAGTTTTTTAAATGAAAAAAAAAATGAATGAGGAAGGGTTGTGGGCACCATTGGAACTATCCTTAGGTGCATGGTACCAATGAAGATTTCAGTGAGGATCTCTGTTTTAAGGGGATGTTATTGACACAGGCTCTAATGTTTTCAAATGTATCATTATCACAATTTTTACAGAAATTATTTCCAAATAACCTTTAGCCACCATGGCATATAAACTACATTTGAATCTAATCTTATCTTACTTCTTGAGGACAAGATAAGAGCTAACTTGAAGATATCAAAGATCTATAACTCTGAGGGTCTTACATAAAAGATCAATCTATGATGTTCTTAATGTATTGTGAAATATTACTTCATTTTAAGATGAGTCATATTTGATGGACATCTTCTTCCCTCCCGGTATAATGGATACTGGCCAACTCTATATCAGATATACACAGATCATGTCATACTTCTATTATTTTTCATTGCTTTTTATTTGTCATTGAACACTGAGTTCAGTCCAGATCATGTGAAATCAAAGGGACTTAAATTAGTCCTTAGCTTATGCTCCATAAATTTCAGTGCATCTACTCCATGCTTCATCTACTAAATTTGGATCTGGCATGCTGAGTTTAGATAATCTTAGTTATTTGTGATTAATTATGTAGAGCCTAAAGAAAAGTGGCTTGATATGCAAGAATGACTCTGAATAACACAGTTTGAATGACCCTTGTGCCTCACAAAGAATTCCTTCCAGAAGGCTATCATACTCCAAGAATGCCACTAGGGAGCAGTTAGATTTTCACCTTTGCTCCTTCAGCAATACTAATGATGATGAAAGCATGCTTATTTGACCTTTTCAAAACGTACTCTTCCTAACAGGGCTCTCACCTTGGGCCAAGTGAATGGAATAGCTGCCCATTAGGAAACACTCATCCAAAATCCATGATGTGATAGATGGTTTAGCATCCAAGAATCTGCCTTAGGCAAAGGTAATCTCTCTCCTACACACAATATTGAAAAATGAAACTTAAACAAAAGATTCTTCCAAATCTAAATTATGAACGTGGGCTTTCAGAATGATGGTAGAGGTAGTGTGTGTGTGGGGAGGATGGGGCAGATCCTAAGTCTCATAATATATATATTTTTTTCTTGTACCTGTTACAACTCTAGAATTTTGCCTGGCTTGAAAGCAGTGTTTGGGCCAAAAACCATTTCTAAATGGGTTCAGGCAATTTTCTGGCACTCTTCCCAAAAAGGGAAGCATGAAGGTGAGTAGCTGGTGTCTCAAAAGCCTGTCAGGCAGAACTTGTACCAGCAGGAGGACTCATGTGAAATGAAGATCCTTGGCTTAGTGGCCAGACAGATGCTTTGCATGGAGAAGTTCTCGGTTTGATCCTTGCCATCTATAGTTAGGGTGAAAATCCTCCTGCATGAAACTCCAGAGAACCTTTGCTGCCACTTAGTGACCATACTGAGCCAGAGAAACCATGTTCCTTCTGGAAACACACTATAAGGCAATTTCCTGTGTTCCTATGACACTGAAAGCAGGGATCTAATGTCGGTTAGTCACTGAAAAAGAAAAAAGCAACATAAACTAAGGGTAGCATCTGGAAAGAAAATGTCCAGAAGTGCAAAACTGAAGGATAAATTACTATTATTCTGGAATACATGTGATGCTGTACACTAAGTGGGTTTGTTTCAGTACTGGAAGATCCCACAGAAACTAGAGGTTTTGATAGACAGTTGATACATGGTATCATGTAGTGATTGAATCAGGAAGTGGGGAGCTTTGGTTTTCACAGTGTGAAGAGTATCATAGATGGCTGGGACACTATTTTTCATTTTAATTGAGGTGTTGATGGTATCAGAAAAAGCCTAACTTGGTTAGCCCTTTCCTGATAACTTTGCCAGATAAAATGAGAGTTGTGAACTATGGTGATCAAATGGAGACATAAAAGTGTGACAAAATGTTACTCTTTGGCCACAGCAATTAGGCTCAGATCCAACTAACACTGAATGAGACTGCCTTCATAGTTCCATAGAGAATGATGGGAACTCCGCCTGGCTTTCCTGAGACAATAAAGTGGTACATTTCACATAGCTTTGCCACTTTAGTAAGAACTGGTAGCTCTCCTCTTAACAATCTATGGAGAACTGTTTGCAAGGGCCATAATGCACCAGGCCAGCTGATGCATCCCAGAGCTGGTAGGCATTGGACCCGGGCCTTTACCAGCACAGTCAGCTGGAAAAGGTACTTTGTTACTTCATTGAAAATAAGCCATAACACATGCATAGAATGATTAACCATACAATTGCAGTTTAACACATTTTCTACTATGAAATCAAGACCCTTTGGCTTATCATAAGAGGCAAGACATAAAGCCAAATAGACTCATAGACATAGTTGACACATAGTTAAATGATTTGTAATGTTTGGCAGCAAGACACTGTCTAGACTCATTCTTTGAAAAATGTTGCCTGTGTGTTTTCTCTCATGACACAAAGCAATATTTACAGGCATGTTTCTCAAAGGTATTCACTAAGAATTCATATTGGAAAAGCCACAAAATATTATTTAAACATAATTTTAATATATTTTATGAATATGTTAGAAAAGTTTATCATTGATTCTGTGTTTAAATCAATGATCAGCAAACCACTTCTCCAATATCTGAAAGAGGAAATTAAATAAAAGTAGCATAGCCATCAGTGAAGAAGAATGGAGCTATATATGTCTTGGGATAATTGCCTCATGCAAAAGCTCCCTTGCGTTTTAATAGTTTCATAAAGCGCCATTCAACCAACATCTCTTATATGTTATGCTGTGTTGAGGAAGGTTCTAAATGCACATATTAGATGAAGAGCCAGGGTAGAGTAGCAGCTCAAATGCCTGACTAGGAACTGGAGGGACTGGGTTGCAATTCCTACTCAGTACTGAAGTTCATTGCATGATCAATACGCTGATGATACCCAGCTCTACCTCTCATTTTCCACTAATCCAGGTGAGGCAGTGGCTGTGCTGAACCGGTGCTTGGCCGAGGTAAGGGAATGGATGAGGGTAAATAAACTGAAACTCAACCCAGACAAGATGGAGGTCCTGTTGGTTGGCGGATCGGGTTTCGGAGAGGGTGGATTTGACCTGGTCCTGAAGGGTGCAACACTCCCTCTTAGGGATAAGGTCCGCAGCTTAGGAGTACTCCTCGACCCGGAGCTTTTTTTGGAAGCTCAGGTGACAGCGGTGGCGAGGAGCGCCTTCCTTCAGCTTCGGCTGATTAATCAGCTGTGCCCCTACCTGGAGTACGACTGCCTGGTGACGGTGACACACGCGCTGGTGACTTCCCGCCTAGACTTCTGTAACGTGCTTTATGTGGGGCTTCCCCTGAAGACAGTCCGAACACTTCAATTGGTGCAAAATAGAGCTGCCAGGTTGCTGACAGGGACGGAGCGTTATGCTCACATGACTCCAGTCCTCCGTCAGCTTCACTGGCTTCCCACTGAAGCCCGGGCCCAATTCAAGGTGTTGATTATGACCTATAAAGCCCTAAATGGCTTGGGTCCTGGCTACCTGAACGAGCGCTTACGCCCGTATATGCCCAACCGCCCTTTGAGATCTGCGGGAGAGTCCCTTCTCCGGGAACCCTCCATGAAAGAAATTAGGAGAGTAAGTACTCGGAGGAGGGCTTTCTCTGCGGTGGCACCCAACCTATGGAATTCACTCCCCAAAGAGGTCCGCCTGGCACCGTCGTTACTGGTTTTTCGGCGCCAGGTAAAGACCTTTTTATTTAAACATCATTTTAATTGTTAAAACATATGATCTGGCCAGGGCAACTTCTTCTTCCTTCTCTTTCTCCTCCTATATTTTTATTTACTTATTTTATACTGATAATTTTAATTTTATATTTGTAACTCAGTGTATTTTTTGTATTTTTGTATTTAATGGTAATTTATTATGTTCTATTGTATTTCAATGTATTTTATTGTGTTGTAAGCCGCCCCGAGGCTTCGGCAAGGGGCGGCATAGAAATGTAATAATAATAATAATAATAATAATAATAATAATAATAATAATAATCTTCCTCTCCCAATCCAACCCCAAAATGCCTTCAGAGGGTAGCCACAGCTCAGAGGCAGAACACTTGCTTTCCAACCCTGGCGTCATCAGGTAGGGTTAAGGAAGAATTTTATCTGAAACTGTGGAGAGCTTCTGCCAGTCAGTGTTGATAACACTGGGATGGATGGAGCAATGGTCTGACTCAATGTAAGGAGCTTCTGATATCCAGAATGTGCAGCTTTAGGCGATTTCAAATTGTGGCTGTTTCTGCCTCATGGCATAGCTTGACTCACTGGGATTTTTCCCTCCCTGGGCATTGCTGGTGGTATGCAAAGATCAATGTGATCAAAGATTAGTGCAATCTCGCCTGCACACATGACGTGAAAGATCCTTACATTGCTAGTGAGGTATGGGAGGGAAGCACTGAAGGGCAGTTTCAAGTTCATG
The DNA here is from genome assembly GCF_004798865.1 of Varanus komodoensis. Classification (NCBI taxonomy): domain Eukaryota; kingdom Metazoa; phylum Chordata; class Lepidosauria; order Squamata; family Varanidae; genus Varanus; species Varanus komodoensis. The sequence continues at coordinate 80,410,276 of NW_025335268.1, forward strand.
TATGATGTAGGCCTTGATATGTGCTGGGATCTGAGGGCACTGCTAGGGGTGAATGATGTAAAAAGTCATTTACTGCAGGACACTAAATATATGCCTGAATTTTCTATGAAACAACATGATTGTTGTTCTTGGTATCGTGCTCCTCTTGTTTTCATCTAGATTAGGATTAATTTTGGGATGGCCTTCTAGCTTCTGTGCCCAGATGGTACGCCGAGACAATAGCAATCAAGTTCATTTTGAAAAGATTAATCAGAACTAATGGACAGATTTAAAAACTAATACAGTTTTAATGTTTAATTTCATTTTTCCTATCAGATTTGTAAGCATAATGCTGACCCTGAACATGTAGGTCATACAATATGAAGAAAAAGTCAGTCCTACTTCAATATGCATATCTATTGTCAGAAACCTCTATTTCATTTTCTTTCTCCCAAAAGATAAATATATTGTATGGGGCAATATGTTAATTGAATATTTAAAAAAACCTCTGGTTAGGAACTTTTAAAAAATATATTGCATTTTATTCTGTACTGCTGTTATGCTTCTATGCTTATTCAATTGAAATCGTTATGATAGTTTTGTTGTTTTAAATTGTGTGTGTGTCTATGCGTTTAACTTTTGTTGAGGCTCTCTGGAAGGTTATTGGGCAGTATAAAAATGAAATGAAATGAAAGAAATAAACTAAAATAAATTCTGTGATAGTGTTGGAACATGCCCTGAAAGGATTTTATGTTTACTAATTCAACTGATCACTAACGAAACCTCTTCTATGTGTTTAGATGGAAGTAATGGCAGTATATTTTGTTGTCCTGATATGTTCAACGTATGAAATGTTGTCCTTTAAAACTTCATTTTACAGAGCAGCTGTCCTCCAGTACTCGATCCAGGATGAGTGGGATTGACCTGGATTCCATTACTAGAATCTGGATGGAGAAGCAAGATGAATCTTCTTTCCCTCATCCCTGTTTACCCGGTATCATAGTGCAGCAATAACATAGATTTTATGGGTAGACTTGGGGTAATCCTTTGGCCTGAAAGGATTCAGTTTTGCTCTCCAGGGTTCTTGTCCAGTTTAGCATGTTTCTTTCTATTGAGTGTTTCCTTCTGAACAATCAAGGCAAATATTTTCATGCAAAACAATAAAATGCAATGGGTTGGAACCAGACTTGGTCATATTTTGAATAGAACCATTGATATAATTTAACCATTACTAAATTCTATTAATTCCACTGGGTCTACTCTATGTATGACTTAGTCCAATGGTTTACATTTCTGGAAAAAATGTATGAATTGAGAGTCAGTATGATGTTATGGTTAAGAGCACAGGACTGGGACTTAGGAGCTCTGGGTTCTAATCTCCCATGAAGCTAACTTTGGACCAGTCATAGACTCTCAGGCCAACCAACCTCACGGGGTTGCTGTTGTTATTATTATTGTGATAATATGTTTGACAGGAGGAAAAGAATTATGCAAAGCATCTTGAATTCCTTGGAAGGAAAAGGTGTTTTATAAATATAATAAATACATAAATAAATGTAATCATGCTTTCAAAACTTTAATTTATGCCTTTGAGTTTAGGAAAATGTGGAGCCTCTCATTATCTGTATGCATGCAACTGTATTTCTGCTGTAAATTTCCTAACTTGGGATAATTATGTTGTCAATATTGTAGCCCTTTTCATTTAAACTTAAGTTAAATTATTACTTATTTCCCACTGGGGGATTTAGGATTGCCATCTTGGGAATTATATGAATGTGGGTTAATACTTCAAGTAGATGAGAAATTAATAAGTCAAGAAACCTGAAATATTTAGATAGGATTTAAATTGATTAGCTGTCTAAAAATAATTAACTGTTGATGGATATACTAGGATTATTTTACAACACATGACATCTTTAGAATATCAGCATTCCCTAGCAGATGTATTTTTGACTGGAGTATAAACTCATAGTTAATGTAAAATGGAGATAGGGAAGACATTCTGAGCTTGCTTTCTTTGTGTGACTCAAAAATCCATAAAACAAATAGTTTTGAAGACATTTTCTTCCAGATGACTATTGCTGTGTGTGTGTTGCTTGTTTTGATTTGGTTTTTTAGCCCACCCTAAAAAAGCTGTTATGAAAAGCGAAACAGTCATTGCTTTAGAAGCATTTCCACTACAAACGGAACCAAATTGCTCTCTGCCGGCTAGTATGTCTATCCCTTGTAGCACCGTACTATGATCACAAGGACCAGCCTTCCCCAACTTTGTGCCTTTGAGACATGTTTGGATTACAACACCCAGAATTCCAAGTCAATGGCCCTGCTGAGAAGGGATGATGTTTCTCAAGGTTTCACCCACCTTGAAATGGACTATGTTGGTTTAGCTGTATTTCACAAGCACAGTGACATCCTTTTTTAAGTGGATATATTAGAGTGGCCAGTATCTTTTTTCCCCTGTAAAGCTCCATTCTTGAGGTGGATTTTGAATTCTGGGAAGTTTACAATGGCCACCTCTTGCTGCTCACTGGATGCTGACACTAGAGTAGATAGCAGGTGGATATGTACAGATAAACATATGCTTTTATACTCTGGGCAAATTATTCTTCAGCAGCTTATTTCCTTTAAGAAGTGTAGTGCCCAAAGTTAGGGAAGGTTTCTGTATATTATCACCACAGTGATGAACTGTGAATTTAGGAAATCTTTCCAGCTTCCAGAATCAATTTGCATTAAATCTTTTCACAAGGATTTGTGCCCAAGTGGTTCTCTGCCATTAAGCAGAACTGCTTATCCAAGCTACCTTGCAATGGAAAACAACTGATTTGACAGTGTTTTGTCTTCTGCATGTGTTGATAAGCACAGTGTATGGCAAAGCCACAAAACATATTCAGTACAGTCTGTGAACAACAACAAAACAAACAACCAAATAGAAGATTAAACTGCAGTGAGCAAAATTAGGATTCCATGTATTTTCCCATGTAGATATGCATTTGGAAGAACAAACTTTTGCATAGTGATCCGACATATTGTGTTCTCCTTTTCATAGATACACCTGGGTAGGTAATATGGAAATGTTCTTTGGGTGAAATGGAACTTTATGCTGGACCTATCATGCCTTTTGTTGATAAAGGTATAATAAATGCCCATATCTGCTACTGGGAAATTTCAAAATGCACTGTAACTTCTATGAACTTCCAACTTGATCTTTTTAGGATACTATTTAATATGAGCATTAGCATGTACAAATATTAATCTTGTTAAAATTACATGGTGACACCAGCCTGCTGACATATTCTTGCACTGATTAAAATTGTTAAAATCTCCACTTCAGACAAGCAAATCATAGACTCTCCAATATTCTTATCATAAATACTGATAATTCAATTCCTGTTTCATCCTATCTGATGATTAAACACTGCCTCCCTATTTGGAATAATCTCAGAAGCTTGTAACTGGCATACAAAGTTAACTCTAAATTGCTTAAAGTCACAGTGTACTCTCAAAAAATCTTTAAGCTGTGTTTGTGTGTGTGTACCTTGCTTAAATTGGCACCCTGTGGATATGTGGACTTCAGCTCCCATAATTTCTAGCCATCATGGGCATAGTCTATACTTTCTAGTAATTATGGAGTTGCAGCCCAACACATCTTTGAGGCAACAGTTCAGGGCAGGTTTCTGTAGGTTTGTGGTGGAGAAGGAAAAGTGAAGTGTTGCAAAAGTCACCTGTGCAGTGTAACCCTATGCACATTTACTCATATGTAATCCCACCATGTTCCATCTGGCTCAGCTCTTAGTGTAAAAGAGCTACACTAAGCTCTGTCAGTGTAAAAGGGTACCCATAGCTTTTGTTAGAAAGGAACAAATTGATATCTTAGGACTATGCATCAAACATGGAATAATAAAACCACCGGCATTTTGATAAGATATTTTCCATACTTTGAACAAGATAACAATAAATAGATATTAAGATAACAGTGAAGATACTGAAAAAGCTTGCTTGATTCATTATCTAGTGTGGTCTAAGCTGAAAGGACATTTTGAGTCTTCTGACAATGTCGCTGTTTTTAGTAGATGGAGTAGATCATTTTTAGGGAGAAACCCACTCTTGTTCTAGACTGCCCATTTTGCTAGTCATCTTCTGATGTCCAACACCCATCTATTCTCTTAACTTCTCTTTGTTGTTATTAGACTAAACTTATGAATCACAACTTGGCATAGAGCAGGCATCAGACAACTTACATTTTGGACTCCTATGATAAGCTAAAGCAACCTATGCAACCCTCTCCTACTTTCCCTGAGCAAATGAAGGCTATACTTCAGCTAGAAAACGTATCTCCTGCACGTTGTACATTGGTGTCACATAATTTGAAAAAAAAAAAAGTATGGTGTCCTCAAAAGGCAAGTTGGCCAAACTCAGATAACTGGGTTGGATCCAGGATTAGCCTTTGGTGGATTGGAGCATCCTGAAGGAAAGAACCTCTGTGCTTTCTTCAGGGAATCTCCTTTCCCTGCACATTAGAGTACATCCTATTTAACTTCCCGATTAGACTTCTGTAACGCGCTCTACATGGGGCTACCCTTGAAGACGGTCCGGATACTTCAATTGGTGCAGAATAGAGCTGCCAGGCTGCTGACGGGGACTGGGCGTTGTTCTCATATAACCCCAGTTCTCCGTCAGCTCCACTGGCTCCCGATTGAAGTCCGGGCCCAATTCAAGGTGTTGGTTATGACCTATAAAGCCCTCAACGGCTTGGGCCCTGGGTATCTAAAGGAATGCTTGCGTCCATATATACCCACCCGCCCCTTGAGGTCAGCAGAGAGGACCTTCTCCGGGAACCGTCCGGGAATGATATTAGGAGGGTGAATACCCGGAGGCGGGCTTTCTCTGCGGTGGCACTCCACCTATGGAATGTGCTCCCCAGAGAGATCCACCTGGCGCCATCGTTATTTGTTTTTCGGCACCAGGTGAAGACCTTTTTATTTAAAACTTACTTTAATTGTTAACTTACTGTGTATTTATAGGTTTTTAAATTTTTAAGCTGAGATGTTACCGGGTTTTTAAATTTTTAATTGTATTAATTTGTTATTTATATGTTTTAATTATGTTGTGAGCCGCCCCAAGGCTTTGTTGCGATGGGGGCAGCATAGAAATGTTTTAAATAAATAAATAAATATGGTTCCCAACCGTCTGTGTAACACTTTCAGGAGAATGGAGGAACTGCTATGGAGAGGAAAAGGCAGAGACGTCTCTTTCTGCCTGTCCAGTGGCACATGCATATATTCCTCTCCAATGAAGTGAGAACCATAGATGGAGCACATTTGTTCTTGTATGTGTAGGAATTGGATGTGTCTCATCAGAGGAGCTTTTGCCAGAGCAGTCACACTTCAGATTGTCAAGTCACTAGAGTTTCTGACACAGAATCCTTCAACTTCATGTAAAGAATGCATTCAGAACCAAGATAGCCTTGGGAAACCAGATGATCATCCACTGAGGCCTCAGGGAGCCACATGTTTGCCAGGGGTGCTGCCCCCTGATGTAAGAGGGTACAGCCAGGCCCATATGATATCATTGGTCCCTAGTCCAATGAACCTTCCACTCTGGGCTTGAACTGAGAACCAGGCTTCACTGCATGTGGTCTTTCCTAAGTGATTTGTCTTTGTGGAGACTAACAGGAGATGACAGTAGGGATACCTCTCTCACCTTACCTTGAGCCTAGAAGGTCTGGGGCTTTAGACAGTTCTGTGTCTGCAAAAGTAACACACGCCTTTGGATATGGGGTCTTCATGGGGTGGACTGGGCTGAAAACAAAAGCAGCATCACCTTTTTGTACTTTTTAGGTTTTTCTGCAGAACTGGAAAGCAGGAAAGTAATTGAGATTCCTTGGATGATGTGTCCTTCCTTTGTTGCTGCAATCCTTCATTGTCTGATAGCTACAAATCAGATTGGGGCTACATTATTGATGAAGCATCTGCTAATATTTCATTTGAGAGAAGAGACTTTTCTGTGGCGCTGGAGTGAAAACTAGACTCCCATTTCTCAGCCCTGTCAGCAGCTGGAGAGGCTTCTGTTGATTTCAGTTATTATTATTCATAAACCAACACATAATTTTATCATAAACACCTCAAAAGAATACGTGCATAAGGTAACTAAGTTTTGGCTCATCAGCCATGAGAAAAGAACATAATTTATCACCTGATGCAATTGGAAGCATGGGTTACAATCTAGAAGGTGTGTGCGCATATGTGTATATGTGTGCATTTGTAGCTTTCCTGAGAGATTTCCCCTCAGAGGAATTCCCATGCAGCTGTTCTTTAAGAACACCTGAGTCCAAAATATTACACGATTTAGTGCAATGCAAGGGAAGGGGGAAAGAAAAAGGAAAAAAAAGTGGAGGAAGGAAAAACAAGAAGTATGGCTGCCCTTTACCTTTCCTCCCAACCTAATGGGACATAAACTTACACAGTCCAAAGGTTCTTTAATTGATTCTTGCCACATATAATCACATTTTAGGGACCACTGTAACCATGGAAATTGCTAGGCAAGGTACTCGTTTCTCCTGTCTGTCCTGCTGGAATAAAACAGCCTGTTCAGGTGTTGTTAATGAACATATGGAGATTGAATGGTTTAAAATTGTTTTATGGAACTCTCAAGCAGCTTAATTTAGTCATTTAGCCATTGTCTTCCCTTCCTTCCAAGGAAATAAGGAAACCTGAGAAAGGAATAAGAGACAGCAGAATAGACCCATCTCAAAAAGTGCTGTGGGCTACATAGCCTATCATCTGTAGATTAGAAATGTATGGCTAATCATCTAGCCAGATGATCTGTGGCTTCAAAAGACACTGGCTGGGTTCACACAACTTGATAACCCAGCTTGAAGGCTGAATATAGAATGAATGAGAATTGTTGTCGAAATATCAGTTACTTTGTTGTATGAACCCTGTCATGACACCCCTAAGTAACCTAGAAAAAGAACCCAAGGTCTGGTTTTGGATTCTGCTTAACAAACCATGGTTTGTTTGTGTGGCTAGGCTTACATAACACAGCAACCCACACTGGGTTCAACAACAATCCTTGCTCAACTCATAATCAGCCTTGATTGTGGACTGTTGTGTTCTATGAACCCAGTTAGCATGTCATGTCTTCTGCGAAAGTTCTGTTTTGCCCTTCCATGGTAAGAATGCATCAAAATGTAATCTATCTGGCTCATGAAAAGCTTGTTTGGCAGGGGGAAAAGTAAGGAGGACACAGTGCAAAAAGTACAAATCCCCTTTTGAGTTTGCTAAGCTCAAAGGGGGCTTTACCTGACACAAATTGGGGTCAATGCATTTCACTTTCAAGCTTCTTCCTTTGTTTCATCCCAGCTGGGGAAGAAAATGAAACAAAATTGCATCCTAAAAGCTGCCAGGTCACACATTATTTCCTCTCTGTGAGGTGGGGGCTTAAGGCATGGCTTAGTGCAGATCAGGATGTGTTGAATAAAGGTGTTGCAGCAGCCTTTGAACAGTGACCTTGTGATTATTTGGGAGATGAAATTCGGAGCGATTTGAACTTAGGGAAGAAAGTAAAGCTCTTGGGAAGAAATAGGTCACGAACCAGCAAAATGCCACCAGGCAGCATAGCTCTTACTCTTTCCCTCCTTTCCCTTCTTTTGCTGTGATTTAAATGATTTAAGCAGTGATGAGCACAGTGACCCTGAAAGGTAGCATCTTGGAAATGACAATAAATAACACTTCTGAAGTATAAAAGTATTTCTGAAGTGTGAAATATATGCTTGAGGCAAACCTCATGTTTACAGTTGGAGATGGAATCTGAATAAGAGATGCATGCCTTTATTGTAACGCTTGTGCTAATTGCCTTATTGTGGGGTGTGACAGACAGGTCCCAGCATCTGAATGCTATACAAATGCTGCTGATCACTCTCAGCAGCTGGTGCAATGGATGGTGTACCTGCCTTTGCAGCATACTTGAACTGGCTGTCTGATCTCATTCTACAGGCGTGTGTTCTTGCCTGTCGTGTATTTCTCTCTGTGCTTTTATAATCCTGTCTTACACTGTTTATAGAGAATTTCAGTTATGCAATTGCCAAGTTATGGCTTGTGTAATATAAAATAGGACTTTTAGCTTATCCTGATGAATATTGAAAGGTGTGCGCAGGGAAAATAGAATCCTGCATTTTCTACATAAAGTATTACTATTACTATCATTTTTACATTTGCATCCAGCCTTTTTTTCTCGTGAGGAACCCAAGCCTTCTTACACAGTCTTCCTCTTCTTGTTTATCCTGATAACAACCCCGTGAATTAGGCTGAGACTTGCCCAGAGTCAACTAGTTAGCTTAATGGCTGACTGGAGACTAGATCCTGGATCTCCTGAGTCCCAGACCAGTGCTATAACCACTGCACCACTTTGGCATGACTGTAACAAACCAATATTAGCCACAAGTAATTATTTTAGTCTTAACTATAACTAGTTTGAAAATACTGGTATTCATTTCAGGATAGCTGAGATTTTACAAATTAGTAATGCTTGAAAGGTTACTAACTTTAATCAGTTTCAACCTGTTAGTGTAATATAGTCCTGTTTGGTCTTCAGTGGATGTATCTATGAATATAACTGAACATTTTAAAGAGTTATGTAAAACATTTTCCAGAAGAAGTATTACAAGAGTCAAGGTGGCTCCACTAGCAGCTGTACAACCACTACACATGCAACTAGCACAATCAACTCTCAGCTTAGTGGAATTTGCATCAGTCACACAATATTGTGTGCAACAGCTTGTGCAATGCTTTGGTATTATTTTGTGCAGCAAATGACTTCTCAAAAAGCTTATGCAACTGGAATCAAAGCACTGCATTTGACATTCGCACAAGGATGAAAGTGCGTTTTCCGCAAGCTTTGAGTTAGTGGGATAACACTATGGATACAATCCAAAGGTTATGGAGTTCATTTGACCACAGCTGAAAAGCATGCAGCCTGCATAATCTTTGGCTATTTCAACTGATGTCATGCATCAGGATATCTCATATAGTTCAATGATCTGATCATTACCTAAAATGGTTTACTTTTTATTAGGGTTTTTCAGAATAGCAGGCCTAAAGTATTGATGAAACTATTGAGCAAAATGTACATGCTAAGGTCAAGTATTCAAAGACTTACATGGATAAAAACAACAAACACCATGGGTATGTTGTGTCATGAGAACATCTGAAAGCAATTCATTTTTAAATTTGAATACAGGCACAAGAAACTTCCGTTATAAAATTAAGCTAGCTCTGACACAGAATCACAAACTCCCCAAATATTTGGCTATAACAGAGACTTTGAGAGTGTGTGGTTTGGAAGGCAAATGAGCATTCCAAACTTATTTTATCCATACTTACCACCTAATCCAACAATCCCTGAAATAGGGAGAAAGAATGTTTTAGTTCTGTTGGGTCATCTGAGATGAATAACTGCAATCCTATCTACTCAGAAGTATTCATTGGAGTTCATTGGAGCTCACAGGAAAATGTGTATAGAACTGCAGCTGAAAAGACGCGACTGATCAAAAAGGGTTCCCTGAAAGAACCTTGTAAGTTTCTTTTTACTCTTGAGGCCTGTGTACTGCTCTGTTAATCCAAAGGGAGAAAAAAGTTTCACATATTTGTGGAATCTCTTTAGTATTAAAATCAAATTCATGATTTTTTACATTTCGGGTCTTATTCATGAATAAGTGGGAAAGTAACTTTCAGACAATTATGATCCTGTTCCTTGGTGTTCAAGGAACTTCAACATTTTAAAATAGGAACATATTTGACAGTCCTGGTGATGCATAGGGCTGATTTGCTGAACGAAAGTTTCCTGTAAACCTTGGCAGGTTCCTGTACTCTGTGGATGGTACTTTCCAGGCCAATATTCTTTGTAGGTGGAAGGTGGGAGGCAAAATCAAAACCACAGTCTTTCAAGATGGAGGGAAAAGCCACATCCTGTTAATGCTATGGAAATGAATGGTAACCTAATGATGAGTAGAAACACTTTGATCTTTTTTGAGTATAAGGAAAAGTAGCATAAGCCACTTCCTGTACTAATAATACGGTCTGAGTGATGCCAGAGTCAATTCAGAAGAAAATTATTAGGGAGCCAAAATATCTAAAGATGCAGACTTAAAGGAGACAGCTACAATTTAAGCTACTTCTAGTCAAATAGAACACTATGCTAGAAGTTCAGATTGTGACTAAATACTTATCTCAAGACTAAAAAAGGAGACTGGGTTGGAATCATATTTACATTGGAGCATTTGTGCTGATGAAGGCAGTGTTCCCTGCTTCCCTTCCTTCCTACGGCAATGCCACCAGTCAAAGACCTGAAAATACTACAGAGAAAGACAGGAGACTCTGCTGGATTGTGATGTTTATGAAAGGAGGATCCCTAAAATCTGGAAGGAGTGGTACGGTTCCCTAGCAAGCATAGTTCCCTAGTATGTGGAAGGCAAATCCTAGATCTGTTCTAGTGCTGCCACACTTGCTCTGGATATGTGTCTCTACACATCTCTGTACACTATTCTTCCCTGTTCTGGGATTAAGCACTTTCAGAGCTACAATAAGACTGTTCTCCTAGCCCTGTTCTTCCAGTGGAATCTGGTCCTGCTAAACCTGCTTACCAAAGTGCAGGTTCTAGCATGTTGTATGATGCTGATGCCATGCTTATCAACATGTATTTACTGCCTCTCTTTGCATATGATTGGCAAGTGGCTGACTTCAACCGCACTTTGCCTGACTTGTGGGCTTTGGTGATATTTTCTGGGGCAACTGGGGGAGTGCTGTCCTTTTTACACCGCTTCTGCACTTCCTATTTATGTGTTTCTGCTCCCCACTTCTCTCCCACATGGAGCATCTTTGGCTATAGCAGCTGTTCTGCCAATACAGCAGTGGCACACATCCAGACCCAGAGTAAGGTGAGTGCAGGAATGTTCTGAACACAGTTTTGAGATTAGAAGGAAGCAGCCTATAAATAAAGTAAGAAGTCAGTAAATTGACTCCAGAATGACTGAAGAATATCAGGATGGCTTCATATAATCTAGATAAGGTACCACATAAAAAAGTGGATTCAAACAAGAATGAGTGTATTTATTTCACAGGAAATTTCACCTGTTGGATTTATTTCCCCCAAAAAGAACCTGACTTATTTTGAGACAAGACTTATTATTTCATGGTGCTCATTTGTAGCAAGTGAATTATTTTAGGTGTTTTCTTCATGTTTATTCAAAATAGCTTTTCAACAAGAGCATCAAGATCTAGCAAGCATGTGTCACAACATTTCATGATGAAAATTAGCAGAACAGCTTCTTCCTTATTTTATTTAATTAAAGTTTACTGACAAGCATGGGTTCACACCTATAAAGAGGATGATAGACCTTATTTGTTAGTTTTGAAAAGAGATGCCACATACCTAACAAAATTTTCATTGTGCTGCATTTCAGAGAATACCTGTCTTCATGAAAAGTACATGTAATGGTGTAAATTGGAGGCAGCTTGGGTGCAGCTCGAAGGCTGCATGCATTTTCATGCTTCAATCTGTGAAAAAGAAAATTTATCATCAGTGCACACTTCAAATATATACAATCAAAATGCATATTTTTCCTGACTGGGACAGGAACGTTGAGAAACAGAAACAATTTTCATGGAGCAATCTGGAAGAGTGCAACAAATTTGCATGGCATGTATTTGTCGTCCCTAGTCAAAAATCCTCCTAGCATGGGAGCCGCATAGACCGTGCTGTTAACTCAAGGCAACATCCATTCACCATACAGTCGGCTGTCTAAACTTGTTCTTACTCTCCATTGAAGCCTTCCTATTATTTTAAGTGACAGATCTGGATTCATAAAACTGACATGAATAACTTATTTTCATAAAGTTGCTCTATGCTGTGTGTATTGACTGAACTTAATTGTGTTGTTGATGATGATGCTGTGGTTATGCGTGATCAAGTCATCTCTGAGATATGGTGTCCCTACAAATGAAAGCCCTACAAATGGTCATATCTATGACAGTCTTGCCCAGCTCATCTCAATTCAGGGCCAGGGCTTTCTTTATGGAGCCAATCCATCTCCTATTTGGTTTTCCTTTTCTTCTTCTGCATGATGATCTATTTCAAATTCTCATTTTAGGCAGTGTGAGTTTGTGTGACAGAAATCAGCCAAAATGTATAGGAAACTCACAGATACAAATAGCATCGATTCAGGAGAATGCCTATATGGTTCATTAAAATCACAAAGAGTACTGCTTGCATAAATGAAACTTCTTTAGAGTCTGTAAAAAATCCCTCCCTTTCATGGTTCCCATTTATTTGACCACCCAAGAGTGAAAGTGAGTTCTCCACCCTGTGCATGTCAGAAAATGATAATTATACAATAAACAGGGCATTTTCAAACTATTATGAAGCAACACTAGAGTATGATATTGAATTTCTGTATAGCTAATGCACAGCATGAAATAATAACAGTTTAATCATACTTTGATCCATATAAAGGAAGTATTGGATTCTGCTTCTCTTCCATGAATGTTCCATACCTAAGGGATATGCTTGTTTGTACATCATCCTTCCAGAAGATACCTCAGGCAGTTGGAGAAATCTATAGCACCTCGGTCTCTGTGTTTTCCCTGATGGGTGGGTCCTTTTGAGGTTTTATTTCAGAGAAGTAAATATCATTTTAAAGTGCTACTAATTTTCCCAAAATGTTCCTCACAATGCTTGGAAACTTATCACATGAAAAATAATTCCCTTCAAATTTTCTGCTCAAAATAATATGGAAGACTTCAGACTTGTGTTATCTATCTTGCTTCTTCATTGAAGTTCTGACATCCTCCCTACGACCCTGAGGCAAATGAGATGCATTGAGAATTGAAAAATTCAGTGTGCAGGAATTTGTTTAGGGGACTGGTGCTGGACAAAAGCAACAGATTTTCCAATTCCTAATTATTCCCAGCTTTCTTTATTTCAACAGTAGAAATAAGAACGGGGGAAGAGTCTTTTGCTGTTAAAAAAAACTGGAATTCTAAAATCCTTACTTAGTCTTATCATGTTAGTTACACCTGCTAAAATTCTGTTTTCTACTCAAGTATTAAAAGTTTAAAGACATTGCTCTTTTCCATTGGGTCACCCTAAATAGTGTGCTTATCCATGGACAATTTTACTTACATGTAGACATGCCAGCCTGTAATTTACTCATTTATAGGCATTGTAGCTTATAGTAAACTCCTAAGCAATTTACTCAAAAGTAAAACCCAGTGATTTCAATGGATCCTTCCCAGATGTGAGTGAACCAAGCATCTCTGTTGCAGCAAGAACCCAAATGGTGCTCAAAGAGATCCATTTGATCTGTTTGGTATCTAATCAGTATTGTTGAACTTTGGGCCGGCTAATCTTCAACATACAATGAACAACACTATAATGTTTGAGAGACAGATCAAAACAAACCTTTTTAATGAACCTGCAAAAGGTTGGACATACACCATGGAAACACTTTCTTCTTTAGTATCAAAACACATCCTAATCCTATCAGAATGGGGGTGGAGCAGGAAAAGGAAAAAGGCCTGACCTCCCTCTTTGCCTTTAAACTGTAGCTTAAAGTGCATAAATCAGCAGGTCATTTTTGAGGATGTTACTAAAGGCATAGTGACAATGACTAATGGAATACCTGGATTAGGATAAATATAAACCTGAACCTAATCATCATCATCAGGAATCCTGCAATTTCTCAGATGTCTTAAGCTAAGAGGAGGAGGTGTTGCCTGCACTGAGGACTGCATGCATCCCAAAGAGTTTAGGTGGAAGAAGGTCCTGCAGCCTTTGCATGAATTCTCGAGTTCAGTTGACACCAATTCATACATTCTGACTTACCAAATGTTAGTCCTGATCATTGGCTATGTGGGCTGGGGCTAATGGGTGTTATGCCCTAAGCATCTAATGGGGAGGGGTTCACTACTCTGGAAAAGGCTAGTCTAGGCATAAGACTCCTTCTTGCATGTGTTCCTGCTGCAGGATTACAGCACAAGGATACTCTTTGATGTGGCTCTGCTATCAGGTTATTATGGTAAACCATTTTGCTTGTCCTAGTCAGGAAGCTTTAACGCTTTGCAGTGGCAGCATTTTTAAGTATGTTGGATTCCACCCAAAGTTGTGGTCTTGATGCTTTCTGTAGAATTTATGCAGCTGCTACCTAGGCATTTAATATATCTCTGTCTGCGGTATTTAATAAGGTAATTATAACCACTAATGCTTGCACCTCTTTAACCACCCAAGAAGGGGGAAAAAGAACCCTTGATACTTGACAGAACCAATATTACCCACAGAGCAACTATCCCTTTACTCCTCATAAGCCATGCAAATCACTGCAGTTGCTCTCTGTCAGCATCTACATCTATTTGATTGCTGCTGATTCTTGTAAGGATAGCAACAGCTGTTCAGTAAATGAAGCACTGCTGAAAAGAAGTCTGATTAATTGAGTTTATTTATTTACCAAGAATTTCTCAAAGGTGTCAGGCGACTTCAGGCCAGTGTCACAGTGGGTTTTAGATGGATTTTTCTGACACTCACTCCAAAGCAAATTAATCCTTTTTGAGGTTTGCATTTGCTATAGCTCAATCAACCATCTCATGTGATTATCTGTATATTGAGCTTTGTATGTCAAGGTACCTCTGGATCTTTCAGCTGCTTTTCTGCAGAGAATAGTTAAGAAGTCTCTCTTCAACTAAGACAGGATCGTGAAAAGTCTGAACAAATTGTTCCTCTTAGAGTTTCGTTTGGTACTTTGTAGGTTGGTTTGGGCAAGAAATGTCTCAGCACTGGATCCAGTTTGCACATAATGAACAAGTATTCTACACAAGCAGAAGCTAGTGAGATTGCTGCCTCCCCAATTCTGCTTTCAATTTAAAAACTTACAGTTTCTCCATTAATAAGTAATTAGCAGAATGTCCAAACCCAGACACTCTGGATTGTTTAGGGGTTAAACAATCCAGAGTTAACCCAACAACAAACCATGGGCTGACTCTGGGTTGTTTAACCCCTAAAGTGTCCAGGATTGGGTGTCACCTGGACAACCTATGAACAAATCAATTGTAGGTTTTCCATTGAAAGAGGAAGTGAAGGCCATGCTGAAGGCAGCATCCTCTCTCCTGCTTGTGCCTGGTAATTTATGAGTTAATTAATACACACACACACACACACACACACACACACACACACACACACATATATATATATATATGGAGGGTGTACAAAGCCTCCGTGAGGTTGCAATACTATATTTATTGAAATACAAACATTATTTCCTGCTTTTTCTGGAAAATATCTTTGATAAACAAGCATAAATCCATTTGGACACTGCATCAGAAATCTTGTGGAGGTTTAAAAGTCCTTGTTCATCCTGTTCCTTTACCATTATGCAATATTTATTTATTATTTTATTTATTTAGACAGCTTATATGCCGCCCCCATCGCATAAGCCTCGGGGCAGATTACAATCATTAAAATCCCGTGTATCAATACAAAAAAAATTCATAGAATAAATAAAATACATAAAATAGTGGAAACAGCCTGGTTTAAAATCAACAAATAAACTTTAACAATTAAAATAGCATTTAAATAAAATAGACTTGGCCTGGCGCCGAAAAACAAATAACGACGGCGCCAGGTGGACCTCTCTGGGGAGTGCATTCCATAGGTTGGGCACCATCGCAGAGAAAACCCTCTTCCAAGTACTCACCCTCCTAATATCCTTCACGGAGTGTTCCCAGAGAAGGGCCTCTGCCGCTGATCTCAAGGGGTGGGAGGGCAGATATGGACACAGGCGCTCCTTTAGGTAACCAGGACCCAAGCCATTCAGGGCTTTGTAGGTGATAACCAGCACCTTGAATTGGGCCCGGACTTCAATGGGGAGCCAGTGGAGCTGATGAAGGACTGGGGTTATATGAAAACAATGCCCAATTCCCATCAGCAGCCTGGCAGCTCTATTTTGCACCAATTGAAGTACCTGGACCGTCTTCAAGGGAAGCCCCACGTAGAGCATGTTACAGAAGTCTAATCGGGAAGTGACCAATGCGTGTCTCCCTGTTGCCAGGCAGTTGTTCTCCAGGTAGGGATGCAGCTGATGGATCAGCCGAAGCTGAAGGAAAGCGCTTCTCACCACCGCTGTCACTTGAACTTCTTACGATAGCATTGGATCGAGGAGCACTCCCAAGCTGCAGAGCCTGTCCTTAAGAGGGAGTGCAACCCCATTCAGGACAAGGTCTAAGTCCCCCATCCCAAAGCCCAATCCACCTACCAGCAAGACCTCTGTCTTGTCTGGATTGAGCTTCAGTTTATTGGCCCTCATCCAGCCCATTACCTCAGCCAAGCACCGGTTCAGTACAGCCACTGCCTCACCTGGATTGGTGGAAAACGAGAGGTAGAGCTGGGTATCATCAGCGTACTGATGATTCTGCAGCCCACACCTCCTGATGACCTCTCCCAGCAGTTTCATGTAGATGTTAAATAGCATGGGGGACAAAATGAAACCCTGCGGAACTCCATGGCATAGCTGCCATGGCACAGAGCCATAGTCCCCCAGTACCACCTTCTGGAATTGGCCATTGAGATAGGAGCGGAACCACTGCAAAGCAGTGCCCCCAACCCCGCTAGCCTATCCAGAAGGATACCATGGTCGATGGTATCGAAAGCCGCTGAAAGGTCCACGAAAACCAACAGGGATGCACTCCCCCTGTCTTTCTCCCTGCACAGGTCATCATACAGGGTGACCAAGGCAGGTTCAGTACCATACCCGGGTCTGAAGCCAGACTGAAATGGGTCCAGATAATCAGTTTCATCCAAGAGTGCTTGGAGTTGTCCCACCACCACCCACTCTAACACCTTGCCCAGAAATGGGATATTGACCACAGGTCTATAATTGGTGGCCATCTCTGAATCCAGGGAAGCCTTCTTTAGGACAGGCCTGACTACCGCCTCCTTTAAAGGGGCAGGTACCTGGCCATCCCTCAGAGAGGCATTGACAACCTCCAGGATCCAGGTCCCTGTCCTGTCCTTGGCTGTCTTGAGTAGCCAAGATGGGCAAGGGTCCAGTAAGCAGGTGGTGGAACGTACTTGTCCAAGCACCTTGTCCACATCATCAGGCCACAATAACTGAAATTTATCCATCAATTGTGGACCAGACGGCAACATAGGCTCCTCCCCTGAAGGCTCTGAGTCACTAGTGGAGTCCAGCTCGTGACAAATCTGAGCAATTTTCTCCTTTAAATGCTTGGCAACGTTGTCACAGTGGGCCATCAAGGGTGGTACGAGGTCTTTCTTAGGGCCTGGATGAACCAGCCCTTGTACCACCCAAAAAAGCTCCACTGGATGGCACTGTGAGGAGGCAATGGACACGGAGAAAAAAATTTGGGCTCTTAAGTGTGTTTGGTCAGATTCATCCCATGATTTCCTCCACCTACACTCTATCTCCCAACCCGCTTCATCACCTGTAATTCAGGTGTGTACCAAGGGGATGAACGGGCTCTGCCCGGCAGGAGAAGATGCTTAGGAGTGATTGTGTTAATAACCCTGGTCATTTCCCCGTTCCACAGTTCGACCATAGCTTCGACTGCCTTGTCAACTGGAAATTCCCTCAGGGCTTTCAGGAAACCATCCGGATCCATCTGGCTCCGAGAGCGGACCAACACAATCGGGTCCGACCCTTACAGAGGGAAAGGCCGCTCTCAAGCTCAAACCTCACAAGGAAGTGATCTAACCATGACAGGGGAGTCAGACATAAATTTCTCACCCTCAGATCACCCTCTTCCTGTCCCGTCTAGAAAACCAGGTCCAGAGTGTATCCAGTTTCATGGGTCAGGCCTGTGACATGTTGAGACAGCCCCATGGCTGTCATGGAGGCCATGAAGTCCTGAGTCGCCCTGGTAAGAACCGTCTCGGCGTGGAGATTGAAGTCCCCCAGGACCAACATCCTGGGGCTCCTCAACACCAGTTCCGAGACGATCTCCGTCAGCTCAGGCAGGGAGTCTGTTGGGCAGAAGGGTGCACAGTACACCAACAGAATCCCCAATCTGTCTCAGTCGCCCAACACCAAGCAGAGGCACCCTAGACCTGGCCTCGAGAGGACAGGAAGCCCCGTGAGGGAAATAGACACTCGGTAAACCAAAGCAACCCCATCTCCCCTCCCCTCGAGGCGTGGTAAGTGCTGGACCAGATACCTGGGCGGGCACAGTTGAGAAAGGGACACATCCCCTCAATAGACACTGGCCTGCAAGCTGCAAAGTTAACTTAAGAGTGTGAATACTGTATGTAAGCATAAGGGATACAGCAAGGGAAGCACTCCTGAAATCAAGCTACCAAGATTTGGAGCAAGGATGTTGGCCAATGTGGCATGCCTGAGAGCCCACGCAAGGTGGTTGAGGTTCCCCAGATGATCATGACCTCTTCCTACCCTTTTTATTTAGTGCCCAGCAGTGGAATATGGACCTTGAAAGCTTCTTTGAAATGGAATTGGGCTCATAGGTTGAAAAAATTACAGCTGTGGTTTAAGAGGTCAAAATACAATCAATGAACCATGCATAAAAGGTAATAAAGCAACTTTTCCATAATATAGCTGCGGGATATGTGCTCTTTTTTCCTTTCCTTTCCTTTTCTTGCCATGTTATCTGAAACAAGGATACTAGCAGCAGTTATAGAAAAGGGAGCCCAATATGATCAGAAGATTAGAATAAAAGAATCATCTGTACAGGGAAAGACTATATGTTTGGAGGTGGGATTTTTTACCTAACAATTTGCTTCATTTGCATATTGTCTTTCCTGTAAGTAGCCCTCCTTCTCTTAATTATATTATCACAAACTGAGAGTCACTCACTGGCTCACACAGATCCTGTGAGCTTCATGGCAAGCTTCTAACCACTACATAATAGAAATATGAGTTGTAGGGACAAAAATACTTCACTTTTTTCTCCCTTTGAACGACATTCCAAGTTACCCAATGAAGTTCTTTTGTGGGAGACAAAAGGAAATAATTTACAAATAATTTCAGGAATATGATTTGTTTCACTAGTACTGATACTGATCTGGGGAACAAGAGCAAGGCATAATGCCCACTGAAATCTACCAAACTTAGGGAATAGCTTTGAATTTGATCTACTGATAAAGCATGCATTGAAGCTTTGCAATAAGGACATATTTATGGCTGGTTAATTTCCCACAGAAGATTGAAAGGATTTTCTGTCTAGCATTCTTGTCCATAATCTTGGAAAAATTGCAAAGCTGGAATAAATCTTTGAATGTTCTCTTACAGCCCTGTTTATCCACACCAATCAGATATTCCACTTGGTGTTCCTAGCTAGAAGTCATGTATCTGACAAATCCAACCCAGAGTTATAGAAATTGCAAACAGCTTCTTTGCTTTTTGTTGGATAATGCCCCTAGCAAGCTACAAAATAAAATGGGATTTGTAGTGTGTTGCAGTAACTGTCTGGCATTATCATGGAATATATCAACATGCCAATTATGGAGATGCACAAAGGCAAAGCAATATTGTAAGACAGAACTAGACAGACATTCTTGCTTTAACTAGACATTCCTGCTTTATGCACTGTCATTAAGAATCCTCTGAAAGATGAAAGCTTGCATTCTTGCCATGAATAGGTGTTGCCTCCATAGAAGGTAGCATTGTAACTTTGAAGTATAATTATTAATCTCATGCCATGATAGAAAGAGAAAAGTTATATCATGGGACTGCAAAATAGAAGTCATATTTCCAAGGCACACAGAGCATTGCCTGTTTATGTTTCCACAGTGCATGCAGAAGCAGCTCAGAACTTTTGCATGAAGGCAGCCTTCAGGCCTTTCCAGGGCTGCAGGTCCCATGGGCAGAACATGGGTAGATCAAGCACAGGAGTCCTCTTACATCAGCCCAAAGGCAATCTGTTTACACAGTGGCCAACCAGGTGCCCATGGGAGGACCACAAGCAGGACCCCCATGTAATGGCATCCACCTGCTCAGGTTCCCAGCAATTGGTATACATAGTATCATAGCATAGAAGAGTTGGAAGAAGATTCTGCACAAGAGGGAATCTCCCACAAATAGCACTCTTCTCCTTTTGTTGCAAATGTTGCTGTCCTTTTCCTTGTTTGATTGGCCTTTTGCCTCTGAAAAAGAGTTATTTAGTGTGTTGTGTGGTTCTTTTACACTAGGTTTCTCACACATCTCTTCCTCAAGCAACTCAAAGTGGTTTGAGAGTTCCACTGCTTCCTCAGGTGCAGAGTGTTTTCTAGTTCTTCTGCATCAGTCAGCTTGTTCCTGCGAGTTTTCTCAATTTCCCTTCTCTCAGGTTTCTCTTCAGCCTCCTCTGCTTGCAGTTGCTCTTCTTCCTTCTGGACTACACCTACATTTTGCAGCTCCTCCACTCTTTCCAGAAACTCTTCATTTTCTTTTATTGTCCAGAGGATATTGCTAAAATAAAGGTACAGGTGCCCTGATCTGTTACAGCTGACATCCTAGGATTTCTCCCCTCATGTGCTTAACTTCCTGCTGTCTACCTCCTGCCCCTGCTGAATTCTTTTGCCTGATTCTTTTCTGAAATCAAACAACCGCTTTATCCTTGTCTATACATCTTTTTTTTTTTTAAACAAAAGGGATGTCCTTAGGAAACAGTTCCTTTGAAGTCACACACGGACACTGACTTTTGAGCATATGCACACTAATACATGGAAATTATTTTAATCCTGTGGTCTCGAGACCTTGCTCTTTTCAGTACTTATCTCTTCCTGTGTCTTCACATATTATTCCAAATTGCTTCTCATATTTGAAGGGACAAACAGACTAAGACTTGCTGTGTAAGACAGGAACCAACTAACACATCTTCCAGAAAAATGAGTTCTGGATACATTAACAGTGTATATACCTAAAGATATGTTGCCGCAGGATCAGGGAGCTATATGAATTCCTCTCGTTCTATCTTAAGGGGAATACAAACCTGGGAGCAGAATTCACTTATCTTTCCTTTGTTGCTGATTGCTCTTAATGTCATAAATTTTCCCCAGATAGCTTTAAATATGCATTTCTTGAATATCAGAACTTATCCTGCACCCAAACCACAGGAGAGTTTTAACTTTGATAGCTATTTAGTATATCATAGTTCTCTCCAAATCAGTATTCCCATACAAGACTTTGACTTTACTGCTGTTAAACTAATTTTCTGATGTTCATTACATTAATAATCACATATTTTAACAATACAATACAGTAAAATGTTAAAAATTAAATAAAGTATTACAGTGCTGAGAACCATTAAAAAGTTCAGAATGCAGAGAAAGGAGAAGAATGAATCATATAATACCTTCTGATTTTCTAAAAATATTTTCAAATACCATCTGACATCAGAAGGGGTGGGGATTGCCAGGCCTCCCTTCCCAGACCTACCACAACCATACTAGTGTTGTTGAGATGATTCTGTACCTGAGATGGTCCCTGTTAATAAGATCTTTTCCAGAAATGGCACAGAAGAGCCATCCTTCGATCTTGCCTTACTATTGAATATGGCTGACTCATTAGGGCTCATGAATAAGATGGTAGAACATGTAGGCAAACACCTCAAGTGTGACTGCTCATATTCATCCACTTGTGATTCATTGTTTTGTTTTTGATTCAGAAAATGATGTGTTAGGGCATAGATACCAAAAAGCTTCTTACATGGCACACACGTAGATGCAAGGAACTGTAGTTATATCTAATGGCTAGGTCAAGTACTATCATGTCCTGTCCTGTATCTGTCTGCTGGCATAAACTAATTCTGACAAGTTTACTCATAAGCAGAAAAGTGAGAACTTTTATTGGTGGCAAAATCAAGTTCTACATATGAGAGTCTTAACTCTCATTATAAGGCAAAAGCCTAATAAATTGCAACTCTCCAGTAGTTATATAGCTGGTGTAATTAACCATGAACTCATTGCTGAGTTCAAAGAACAGTCAAAAGCTAATTATGTTAACTGTGTCAGAGATCACATTGTTATTCTATGTTATTCTTTTCCTTGTTAAAATCTTTATTTTTTAACATAAAGGGGAAAGGTCTCAAATGATTCCTGGTAGAAGCTATTCCAGGCAATTAAACCCAAGAGTTCTAGAAAAAGACTTTAGTAAATCCATACAACCATGAAATCCTCATTGGTACTTCCCCTTTACATAGATCAAGGCCTATCAAATCCAAGAATCAAAATATAGGTTCAAGAGTAAGTCCAGGGGATGGATTAAGGCAAAGAACAACCAAAGACTCCCAATTAGTCCAAGTCAGCAGCCCCGCTGAAGATACAAATCCATAGCAAACAAGAATTCAAGGTATATGAAAAGAATACATTCCATGGAGGGTATGTACTGAATCACAGTTTCAAGCTTCAAGGAAAGATCCTGTAGCTAAAGCAGATCAAGTCTGGGTGAAAAGTGTGCCTTGCAGCTAAATGTAAAGAAGTCCCTGACATGAAGTGTTGAAGGTAGTAAGTGATGGGCATTAAGGTGATGTTGCCAACTAAGACCCCAGAAATGACCGTCTACTTAAAAGCAAGACTGAGGCTTCAATGACAACTTCCTAAGAATCAACTTAACTATGAATATGACATTTCTATTGTGCCCTTCTCAGCTGATGTATCAATCTGGGTAACACTTCTGAAAGTCCCTGACCCTTCTGCTAGGACCTTAGGGGGAAGCTGTTATTATACCTACAGCATCCTTTCAATCAACTTTAATCAACAGCCTCAAAATGGCTTGTGAATCAGATCATTACCCCTCCCCCTTTTTCAATCTCAGTCCATGTCCCAGATTAAGAAGGGCCTAGAAGTGAAGCATTCAGTCTTCAGCCCTGTTGATGGAACTGTAATTTGTTAGCAAGCAAAAAATAATCATAACATCTGTTTATCCTAGCTTAATACTAAGGGGGTTGGGGAGAATCAGTTGATCAGTTGTGCAACAAGGTTAGAATGGCATATTTTTGCATAGTGATCTGTAGAAGGCACATGCAGCAAGAACATAAAGATCCTATCTAACTCCCACATAAACTGCACATTTGGTGTCCAGCTTTCCATGGCATGATGTTAGGTTGACACCTAGCAGCTGAATAGGAAGGACCCACTTCCCTTTGTTTTCTCCTCTTCTTCCTCTGCTAAAACTGTGGAGGAGAAGCTTACATTTATTGTAACCTTTTACAGGCTAATTAGGTCCAAACTAGCTTGAAGGAAGTTGTCCTCTTGGTAGCTGAGGATGATAAAGCCAAAATATTAGAAGAAAACTTCTCAAAAACTAAAATACATTATTTTAATAAAATAATTAAAATGCATGAAAACAAAATTAAAACCCAATAAAGAATAAAAGCATCATCTTACCCAATAGAACAGGTTACATTATAAATTTCTGCTTAATTAAAAGTGTCTGTGTTGCTGTTTTATGGTGATCCAATTGAGAAGTATGAACCACTGTGGCTTGACTATTCTCATTTGGAAAGAGTTGTAACTGCTCAACCAGATAGAGTTGGTAAGACATTTCTTACCACCAGGGCAACCTGGGCCTCAAGTGACAAGTGATTAATATATATGTTCTTATGTATCTGCCCCCCTGAGATCCATGGAACTATTTTATTAGCTTATTTAAATACTGTAAAAAGTAGAGAAATAAAAATCACAGTTTGCCTTTTGGCTGTGGTTAGGTTCTTGACAATCAAATTTGAGAAACAAAAGAATATACTCTCTCTTATCTATCAATAGCTAATTAAGACCCAGAGAAACTAAAGACGAATGGCTTTGATCTTTATTTCACTTCTGTGAATAGAAAAGAGACAGAAGAATCACATGCATATTCTCTTGCCACTGGGATCCAAGCTAGTCAAAATCATCTACACAAGAAAAGTCAGGAAAAAGTTTATGCTGAAATACCCATGACCAAGCTGTGCAAAAAGACTCTAACAAGAACAAATACCTATTTCTGACATCTTGTTCTTCATCATGTGTGCTGGTTTTTATGGTGTGCTGGTGTTTAACTATGTGTTTCATCTCATTTGTGAAAAGTAAATGTATACATATAATTAAAAATTAAAAATGACATCATAGCATCATGAGATGTGCCAGTCGCTATTAACTATGAAATCTGCATAGAACTCCAATATTCAGATATGCAGCTAGAATATAGCATGCATATTTCCAGTGGAAGAAAACTAAGACTTTCTGCAGATCAGTATCTGATGGGTCTAAACTATGCACAGGCCCTCTATCTGCGCCAAGTTGAGTAGCACGGACCTGCATTTTTTAAAAATGCATGGTTACTCAGAAGTCCTACTGCATTCAGTGGAGCATACTTTCTAGCACAGGCTTTTAGCATTGTGGTCTAAGTTCTTAATTGTCTCCTTTAACCTGTACCTTCTACAAGGAGAAAAGACCAAAATAGATGAGATTTTGATAAATGTTGGCGTAAAACCAATATAACCCCACCTTCCCCCCCATGTGTGTTTGTGTGTGTTTCTTATGCAAGGAGTCAAAACACTGATGTTTTAATGTTTCCAGTTCAAGCAACGTTTCCAATCCCATTGTAGCTCCAGTCCTCATTTAGAAATGACTTATGAGATAACCCCCCTTAAAATCATGAATTAGTAGCTTAGAGGCATATTAATCAGGAGATATTTGTTGTCACTATATTCCTCTTATTCAGTTTCTAGTTTTATTAGGAAATGGGAGAAGGACATAGGTTACCCAGGAAATTGAAAGAGTCCAAATGGATCTGGAAAAGCAAAACAAACACAAGCAAAACACAAAACAAAAACCCATTGCACTGCTTTCATTTAATTTAAAAGATTGTATTTTAAAAATTACAGAAATACAGCTTGCATGATAGCTTATGCCACACAGACCGAGCTGTATGTAGAACTTTCGATAAGGACGATGATGGCAGCGTGCAGCTATCCACATGACCATGTGCTGTAGTTTAACTACACATCCAGTCCTTTGAAGGTTTTGGTAAATTATTACTGTGTTAATCAATAAAGTAATAGGTTGTTTATTACCCAAAGATCAAAGGGCATTGTGTTTGAAACAAACTTAAAAGTGGGAATTATTTTTATGGCACTGCAAATTGTATATTTCAACTAGTTGGAACGTAAGAAATGCTTGTTTGGTTTCAGTATGGTACATGAGGTAATGGATTCTTGTGAAGTTGTTTAACCTGGCTTATCTTTTCAGTCATACTGAATCATGAATAGACAGATTCATACAATAATTTTATATATATTTTGGAACAGCAATTTCCAGATTCTCTATGCTTCTCCATAGTCTTTCTTTTAAAACTATGCTGTTGATGTGTTGGATATGCTAATATTTAGATCTGTTGCTTTTCTAGTCAAACACATTTTTAAAAAATGAATCTTATTTATAGTGAGAAACGGCATTGCTTCTTTCACTCATGCAATCTGTACTTGGTACAGCCAAATGAGCAGAAAAGTATGAAATGTACATATTTCCCCAGAAAACTTAAAAATACTGAATTCGAGAGACACACAACTCTTCTTCCATGTAATGCATTGCCTGTGCATGGGAACCAAAGAGAAGGCATTGCAGGGACCAACTCGGTACCCAGAGGGGAGAAGAACGTTATCCAGAATTATTAGGTTATGAAAACTTGACATAAATTAAGTGCATAAATTGTGCACTTTTTATAATGAGAATTGTTTCGCTAAGGGCACAAGCTGAAGAACATTTAGAAAAAGAAGAGTCCTCTAACTCCTAGGATGCCCCAGCTAGCCATGTTGGTTTGGTAAACCTGAGCATTATAAAATTTTATTATGTCTAAATATGCAGAGCAAGGTGCACCAAAGCCTTTAAAGAAATTAATTCTGCTTAGTGAGACCTTCATCAGTCAAGTGTAATTCATTTGAATTTAATGCAAGGTTTTAAAGGCTATCTAAAAACAATGAGCATTTGGTAATGAACTCACTAGATATCACTCCTGACTGGCAGATCACAAATGTTTCCAGCTTTAGACAAAAATAATAACAGTTGTGCTCTGGCAGTTATTCAATACCTACTGTTTTGCCTCAGGACTAAAAATGTATGAAGCATAAAACGTTCCCCTGCTGCCAGAAAGAGCTTAGCTTACACAAAGCTAACCACTGTGGGTGTGTGCATTTTAAAACTGAGAAATGATAAAAATGTACAAAGTCACAGGCATGGTTCCAGATGTGAGGGAGTTTATTTAGTGGTCCATTGGGTTCCTATTGACTTCAGCTCTGCATTATAGAACATATATGATCAGTGCCCAAGTCGTTTTGCTGTCTGGGGCAGAATGGAAAATGGCTTCCTACACACACACCTGGTGTCAAATTGCACACTACCCAAGGCCAGTGAAAGTATTGGCACCCGGGGCAGAAAAACCTCACAAAAAGTTTCCCCTCCAGTGACAAGATAATGCCAGTGGCAGCAATATCAATGATTTACCACCAACTCATGACACACAAATTATCCTCTAACAGGAGGGATGTTTTTGAATATAATATTATTGTTGAATATTTAACTTTTTTACTGTTTTCATGAGTGCAAACTGCTTCCTCCACATTATCTAGATGTTCAGTGATTCTGTTGTATTAGTATTCTGCATCAAGTATACTGAGTGAAGCTGGGAGAGACTTGTTTAAAGCCACCTTGTGGATTCATGGCACATATAAATTGAAACTGGGGACTTACTAATTTGGATAGGAAACTGAAGGACACAATGCTCATTCACACAATGGTAACGTTGCTAACTAGCCACTGTGACTTGTTAACCAATCCTGTACACTCGTCATGTGCTGGTTGGATTTGCATTATCTAACCCTGAAAGCCCGAAACCCTAATCCTAACCCATGGACCCTGGGTGGGCTTGTTGCACACCCTAGCAAGTCACCTTCACCAGAGGCATATAAGAAGCAGTGCTGGTGACAATAATTATGTAGCTCTGGCTGGAGCACACTTTGATCTGGCAGCTCCACCATGTTGAATCTTATTAATGTAAAAAGAATAAGCACAAAAGAAAGAAAAGTCAGCTAGTTGTATTTGTTTAATACTTGAATGTTTTATTTTTCTTTACAGATAACTTTCTGTGAATAGGATGGTCAAGGGAACAGGTAGATAGGGAACAAAAGAAGGGCAATTCGGAGCCTTGATGTTGACCCATCATTTGTAAAAGGCTGTGCTGATTTGAGTGTGAATGTTCTTGTTGAAAGCTAATCTGTCTCTTAACTTAGGAGATCAAATTACTGTCATGAGGCTGGTCAGCTAGTAAGTTCTGTCTTACACTTGATAGTGACCCCATGCAAGCAACTTGTAAACATTTAAAGTTGATACTGAATTTATAATAGGATGCATTCTCATGGACCACTGAAACAAGGGCTTGTGGATGCATTCGGAAGCCTTCAACTCCTACTCCATCCATTTTTTCTTTCTTTTGAGAAGGGCTTGTTCATAGAGCAATATGTTGAACCCAGACTAGTATTCGCCTGCAAGAACTCTCCTTATGAGCATGCTTGGGCCTCATCCCTTTGGAAAGGGACTTCTGAAAATGACAAACGTCCCCTCTGCACACCAGTTTGCTAATTGGGATGCCTCCTCTGCTGATAACATGCCATGGGGTCAAAAGCTGGTGCTGCCTGGTCTGTGTTGAGAAACTCCCCTACTCTGAGTCCTTTCCTGCCAGCTGTACATCTTGGCTATTTTGAGGGACTGCCTGCCCACCTGGGCAGTCTGGCCTTGAACTATGCATCTCTGCTTTTTTCACCTCTGAGTCTTGGGATGTCCCACATGCCTAAGGTCCCTCTTGTGCCTCTTCCTGTTTGTCTTCTGATTCTGATTCTTCTGGAGACTAGCCAGCAGCCCTTGAGAATGTGTGCACAAAGCATCCATCTTTCTTATTCCCAACATCTACATTGTTTCCATGTGGTGGATGCTTTGTCATTTGGATGAACACATTAGCTTAAAGAGAACCCAGTTGCAATAGCATCAACCATTTCCAAATTGCCAGAGTGAGTACTTTCTAGCTTCTGATACTTTGTAGCTTCCTAAATCTGATGATCCACCTAAGGTGTTTTCTGAGTTATCAGCTGTTCCTGTTGCTGAAACATCTCATCACCATCCTTAAAAAGAGCAGGTTTTTAAAATGTCTTCCAATCTGTTGCTTTCTACTAATTTTCAACCAATTTATCATTGCATTTCTGCAACCCCTTCAATTATGAACGACATGATCACTGTGCAACTTCAGTCATATTAAGTTATTGTTTCTTCTCTGAGGCCCTACCCTGGTAATACATGTTACATGACCTGTGCACAGAAGGGACCGCAGGATTGCATGTGGATCCCACCAGCTGTCCTTTCAGTGTGAATCTCTGAACAGAATGGGTCTACTTCAGACCATTGTTCCCTAAAATATAAACATGTATACATTGTCATGTATTCTGCTTTTGTCTTTCTTCTGCAGGAAGTGGAAAAAGCCATGAATATGATGGGTTACAGGCTTAGCACTCTTTTTTGGGGTGGGGTAGGGCTGGGTACTAGTGCTATGAAAGCAAAACCATTTGAATGATTGAAATGTTCTTCAAGCTTGAAAAGAATAAGACTGAGCTCAAAGTATAACAGGTATTTCATAGAAGATGATCCTCCTTGTATTGTTCTAACAATTTGAACCAGCTTAAATGCTCCATGATTCAAGCGTCCCAAGTAAAAATATGAAACTTATTAAAAGCAAGAGTAGATTCATTGCATTTCTCCACCCTTTCCACTTATGGTTCTCACATAGCATTTGGACTAGAAAACAATAGGTAAAATGATGTTATTGGAACACATTCTCATAATTTCAGTGTTTGAAATGAGAAACTGTGGAGTGAGAAACAGAGACTTCAATGGAAAGATAATCCTTCACAAAGTACTTACACAGAATCACTCTCCTGAAGTTTTTATTTAATGTTTCCCAAAATAACCAATAATATAATTTATTTTTTCTTTTGCTCTCCACAGTGTACTTCACATGTACGGTTTCTGAATAATGGATATTTCTGTGGTTGTAATGTAAAACAAACTGTGGTATTTGACATTTTGCAGACGTTAAGGGAAAAAGTAGGTCTCAACAATGTATTAAAAATACCCTGCCACTATAAACTATTGATTTAAAAGGGCTCTAGATCTGGACTTCTTAATATTTCCTCATTTATAATGCTTTACATTACCAAAGCAATAACTCTTCAAGCCGATGAGCCATAGAGATGAGCAAAATCTTCTTACATGGGCCTTTATATTCATTTGGATTAACCTTGCTGTATGGCAATCACCTGAAATAAATGACAGATTGACAGGAATATGAAATGGTTCTTTAATGAACTCTTGAAACTCAGTACAACTGAGACCTTCAGGCTACTGACATATAAATCCCTTTTATACTGTCTGAGCAATTACAGTGGATTTGTGACTGATAACTGACTGCTGTGGATTAAGTTCTCAGCCAGTAATGTGGTCGGACTTCAAGGGAGCTATTCCACACCACTTTCCTCTGCTGTGTTTTCTTCTCTAAGTGGGCAGTTAAGGACTAGTTCTCTGAACGAGTCAGACATGTTTTAGATACCATTAAAGCTGAAAATTACAGCAGCATTGGAACAGTATGCAGCACTACAACCGCAGGGTTCATTGATAGAGTTGTTTTTGACTACACGGGCCTGCATTTGTGTTTTCAGAATGTATATGGAGAAGTCCCTCAACTTAGCTCTTGATGCACCTCTTCATCATATTTGAATGTCCAGATGTAACTATAAATAAAATGAACTGAGTGGAAGCTTTGCACTTTAATGATTCTGTCAACCTTATGCATACATTTGTGGTCACCTTCTGATATAAGCAGGGAATTACCACCAAGGTATCTAAATAGAAAAACAAGAATGTGTTACTTTTTAGTTAGTTATTTAATAACTAAATCATCTCACCCCCACTTCATACTCATGGTAATATAGAAAATTCAGATAAAAAACTAATAAAAGCAGCATAAAATCAATGCATTTTAACAATATAATGGAAACAGGATCCACAAAGCTCTTTTCAATAAAATGAAAAATAACTTTAGAAAGCTCTAGAAGCCCAACAGAACAACAGAGTTTTCACTGTTCTAAAGCATAACAAAGATAAAGCTAGTCTGATCTGCTCTACTGACTTGCCGTGTTACAGAATAAACATTTCCACTAGATTTGGGTTATATGTAGAAGTGTGAAAGCTGTGCTCCATGAGCATCATTCCTACAAGGACACATGCACAAGAAATGCTAGTTGTTTGCTTCATCAAAGAACTGATCCTGGTAGCCATCAAGAGAACTGCTGGAACAGATTTGTTGACATGGGTCCACAGAACCACCTGCATTTTTTGGACTTTTTTGTGGGTGTGATTATGGACACTAGCATGGTGACGACATGCACTTCAAAATTTACTGCTTCAAAAAAGTGAGGTACATTCCATTTGAGAACTGTAAACTTTCTCTGTACCCTGTAAAAATGAAGATTTCTCAGTAGTCTTCATGGACAGCACATGGAATGCTCTACGTTTTCACATGGAGCTGTTCAAATGTGATATTAGCAGAGTGTGCATAACCACAGGAAGGCTAACAACCTCGAGGGTAGGAAAACAATCTCTGAAAGGGAACTCCCACAACCTTGGTTGTTATTACAGGGAAATACAAACACCCATTACACTAGCACAAATTTGAACCAACCTGAAAATTCATAAAGATTTGAACACTATTGTCTTAAAACTGGGACTAGATGCTTCAGGTAGCCTCCTACTGTTATCAGACTGGCGGCTACATTCTAGACCAATTGTCTTTTTCAACCCTCTTCAAATGAAGCCCGTGTGTGTGTGTGTGTGTGTGTGTGTGTGAGAGAGAGAGAGAGAGAGAGAGAGAGAGAGAGAGAGAGAGAGAGAGAGAGAGAGAGAAGAGAATAGTTTATTATTGTCCAGATAACTTTTGTAATCTGCTTAGAGAGTTCTTTAGACTAAGTAATGTGGAATATGAGTTAAATAATAAATAAATAATCAGTCAGTCTTAGGAAGCTCACTATAGCTATTTTGTCTGAAGGAAAATAGACTCCTGGCTAGCAGCTCCACAATCCAGATAACCTTGACTTCATCAGACTAGGGATGTTAGGGAAATCCAAAGATTCTTCTGCCAAATGGATTTGAAGTCAATCTCCAGCAGACTGATTTTTCTCAAGTTGCATGGATTCTGTGGACTTCTAGGCATTTTTTTAAAAAACTTTCTGTAATTTAATGTCAATGTACTTTTGGAAAAATACAAAACAGAGAAAAAAACACTGAGGGAAAATATGTATCTTTATCCAGATACTTAAACATGAAGATGGATATCTGCGGGTAATTTGTACATTTGCACAAGTGCAAATTTGTGCAGAATCTGATTACATCAATGAACAAATGATAGGACAGATTTTGCCTGACTATCCTCAAAACAGAATGGATTTAACATACATCCTTACTACAGACATATCACCATGAGAACATGTTATCACATCTGATCTGAGGATTTAAGCAGAGTTGGTCCTGGTTAGTGTTTGGACATACATGCTTTGTCTGCAGACGTTCCAAACTTCACCCCCATCCTCTCCAAGTAGGCCTGAGTAGGTCCTGCCAGTTAGTCTGGACAATACTGGTCTGGATACTTTGACTTATTATGAGGCAGCTTCTAATGTTCTTAGTGTATAGTCCCACATATAAGAAACCAACCATCCATGTTCTTAGCTTAGCCCCACAGCATTTTTGAATAATACCAAGTTAAATTCCTTCTTTTGTCCTAGTTTTGCAGTATATAACACTTTCACCTCACTCCCTTTCTCATAATGCAAAGAGCTTGTTTTTCTTCCTCTTCATTTTCAACTTTTCAGACACATGGCACATAGAAAATCTTTGTGATCTGCATAAGTCCTAATGACCAAATGTTCTGCCAAATGTTCCATTGGAATATGGTGGTGTAAATGCATTTTACCAATTGGCTTATGGTTAACATAAAACAATAATTTTTACTAACAATAATTCGTATATTTTGGAAAGGGAAATGCCTTACCTATGAACCTCTTGAGTTGGACACTTAGAAAAAAATGTCATCTAGTAAATTCCTTTACCCTTGTATGATTTTCCAAGAAAGTGTTACTTTGGCAGGCTGTTGTTAAGAAGGTGCACAGCTAGGATCTGTGCTCCATTTAATACAAAAAGGTATTAAAAAGCAAGTTCATTTCCCTTGATGTATCCTGCTGGAGAGAGTTAGAATTTGGCAGTGGAAATAAGCATCACCAGGTGAGCTCCTTGAATGGAAGGTTACCACCAGACATGTTCCAACCATGCACAGGGCCCAGATGTGGGACAAGTTGGAGCTGGCTTTGGATCTACTGTCAAAACTGTTGCCTTCAGATAGGTCCATTTCTGGCCCTCAACTGCACCAGCTTGGAACTGACATAGCTCATTCTCACTCCTCACTCCAATTGCTTTCAGCTGAAGACACCTGCCAGCTGAAAAGCAAATAACATGGACTCTTTTAGCTGTACAGTGTAAGTTAAAGAGAACTCTTTCTCCTGCCTCCTGTTCATACAAATGAGTATACTGTTCTGCATCACAGCAATAAATTCAGCCTTATTACTGAAAGCATGATATTCCATGCCTCAGGGATTTATTGTACTGAGCAAATCTCCAGCAACATAAATCCTTACTTGAGTGTGGTTAACTAAAATCCTCCATCCCTTTATTCTTTAAGTTGTAATAATGCAGAGAGTTTATTGATGGGCTGAAATGTCAAGGCTATAGGAAAGACATGGGCTCCTGAGATTGTTGTGGGGGAGAAGGAGCTTGGGGGAAGATATTTGGAGGATAAATTAATGCTATCATAACCAGCTCGTTGCAATTCTGTGGTCTAAAGATTCTGCAGTCTGCCATGGTCTTTAATCAAGAAGCACATTCTTGTGTTATCTGTGCATGATGTTGACATATTTCCTCAGATACGTAATATGTAGGGGCTTGTTTCCTCAATACTTCTCTGCGTACAAGCAGAGCTAACTTTATTTAGATGCATGCTTGAGAAGACAATCATCATGACCTATGAATGATGCCAATGCAGAGATGGATTATGCTGGCAGTTCTGTGTGATTCTGATGACATTTTTTTCAGCTTTGTATCCTCTATTGTCATACTAGCATATGAATTGCTTGGCTTGAGGCCTTTCTAGTTGAGGATGTATTGTGGAATCACCATAGTTAATTCGGTCACATTTCACTGGTGATCCTTTGGTAATCAGCTAGTGGTTTCCCAACATTTCCCTCAACTTTTTACCTATCATAGAAAATGTATAATGGAGTGGAGAAGCAGAAAAACCATACATTTCTCTTGATGGTTTTGACAGGGAAATGCAGAATGGAAACAGATTGGAATATGTTGTTTCTGGGGAAGGTGGGTGATGTGCTAGAAATGCTCTTTTCCTGATTGCTTGCCATGTACTTCCTGTTACAGACCCATGTCCTGCAAACCCTTCCTGCTTCCAAAAATGGCATTACTAACCACTTCTGTTGCTGACTAACTACCCAAACTAGAGGCTTCTCTGAATGAGGCTGGTACTTTCTTGAAGCTGCTTCTTCCATTTTCTTTGAGGAAAGAAGGGTTTCTTTTTATACTAGCAGCTTTTTTTCCTGGAAGTTTTCCTATCTGTATGTTCCAGCATGTTCACTTACACAAAATGAACTTGATGCTGTGGTATGGAGTGGAATTAAGACTGTACACAAGGCTCCCATAGCAACACACACACACACACACACACACACACACAAACAAACACACACACACACACACAGAGAGAGAGAGAGAGAGAGAGAGAGAGAGAGAGAGAGAGAGAGAGGCATCATCTAGAAAAATACTGCACCATCCTTGCTCTAATAAAATCTTCCAAAATAGCTGGAGAAGATGGGAGGAATACTGGGTGGATGATGTCATTGTGTGAAGGACCAACAAGCTTCTGTGAGTGAGGGATTGCAAGCACACAATAAATGGCTCATATAGAACTGGAATTGCCTCCTTAACTTTGCAGTTTGCTTACATAAAAAAGTTTGCCAATGTTTTTTCAGAAGAACAGAGTTTCACAACAATTATATCTTAAAATTAGAAAGTGTTAAATTATGCGGGACAGCTTTGTGATGGTAGTGATACAGTGTGTGTGGGCAGGCAAGGCTCTTTTCCCATAACAGTGGTTTCTGCCGAGGGTGTGGTGTTAGTGGTGGACTACCTGTCCATGTTTTCTCAAAAGTGTTGCCAAAACCCTATGTATCCGGAAATAAGTTCTACTGAGTTCAGTGGGGATTACTCCTTCAACCATGTTTAGGATGGCAATTCATCCAAAGAAACTCCATCTTCAAGAGTTAGGCAGATACTTAGAATAACAAGTGCTGAAGTGGAAACAGCTCTTGAAATTTACAGATCAATTCACCTGCCAATGGAAATGGGACACTTTTCTGCTGTTTTTGTGGGGAATGGTATAGGTTCCCATGACATTTTCAGGAGAAGGAGTTTGGTTTACCTTACATTATAGATGACGTGGATGAAGGGCTGTTATTTCTGTGCTCATTCTCTCTCCACACACGTGCACACACAAGCATCACAGCTGGTATGGCTGTATGGTTTCTTCAGCATACTGAATCCTAGCTATATTTCCTTTTCCTGTGCCAGCCAGTTCCCCATGGAAATAAATATGAAGGAAATTTCTTCCAACACCCTTCAGTTTTTAGGAGTTCAATTTCACCCACTGTTCCAAATGTTAAGAATGGGCTGGATCAAAGTTTTTTGCTCAGCATTAAATCTAATTTTGTGTCTTCAGGAAAAGTAAAGTTTGAATTCTAACCTGTGGGTAGATTTTGTTAGTAATTGTGCTTTATTTTGCATCTTTCTCATACATGAATGGATAATGTTAATGAGCTCAAAGGGTTTAATAGACCACAAATGAAAATAAAGCCTTTCATTCCATACAGGGGTACAAATTGAACACAAGATTGGGTTCAGACCTGATTTGGTGATTTGGAACAAAGCTCAGTTTATTTTAAAATGATTTGGAGTCTATCCAGTCCAATATGGGCCTCACTCTGAATCTCTGTGTAACACCCTGAAAGTTTATGCATCTCATTGACATGCAATGAGAATCAACAAATAACATTAATTTTTGTTCTGTTTCATAGAATAGGTAGAAATTTCAAATTGAGGTAATATGTGAGTGAGGGAAAGCTTTAACTTCTTTGCTCTATCTGCCTTTTTGACAATTTATATGAAAATTGCATACCTTACAGAAATATTCCTAGGTAAGAAACATGCAAGATTTCAAAAGGATTGCAATCCTACACAAGGTGTTGATTGTGATGCAAGGTCTTGATAGTGAGGTGCTTGTGATCCCTCACTAGTGGAACTTTGTGGTACCTTTTCACAAAATCCTCTTTCTCCATGTCCCCTCTTGCCTTTTCTAGCCAATTGTGTAACTTAGTAGAGGGAGGAAATTCAGCTTTTTTTGACCTCCTATGACCAACTCTCTAATCCTCCCAAAAAGAAAATGGAAGAAGAAGGTTGGGTAAAGTGCTGGGTTATTTGTCTCTGGAGGCTTATTTTACTTCATGCTCAGTTAAGACCAAATAACACAAGGTAATAGGACTGAAGTGGGGAGAATATGGAACATGGATGGAATGGAAGATCAGCACTTTCCAAGAAAGCATCCAATGCTACAGCCTCTCACATCTCACAGTCTCCACCAAACCTCTTTTTATGTTCATGCTGTGAGAGAGAAAATTTGCAAAAAGCACCAGACAATGGAATACTTCTGCAAACTATTACTTTAATTTACCTCCCTTCTCCCAGAGCACTGGGATTTAAGAGCCCTGGGAGAGTCATTCACTGTAACTCAAAGTTAGAGCTGTTGGTTACAAAACTATGCCTCATCCTTTCCCTCCCTGTTTCTCCAACCTTATATGGAATTCATGGACAGCAATGAACCAGTATCTGCATCTCTGTCTACACCCCTGTGGTCTGATGAATTTTTTCATTGCCAATAAACCTTCAGGAAGATTCAGGTTTGCGCACTTCAGAGCATGCCAGCCTCTCCTGAATCTTTCTGAGTTAGCCTAGTTAAATACTGAATTCCTGATTCAGAGGAATCTGACCCAAAGCCCTAGGTTCTTCAGAATTTCATGAGGAGCTGACATGCTTTTAAAAGATAAAATACATTCCAGCAGATTTGGTTGTGCTTTTCTAAGTCACAAATCAAAAATTCCAACCTTAAGAATCTCAAGTATAAGAAAATTACCATGATTCTTCTCAGTGTAGACTATGCAGGGCATAACCCATTGGTCTTCATTCAAAAGGCATTTTAGTGATTTGTTTTATCCTTTGAGGCAAATCTTTTATGCGGTGGAAATCCAGGCATTCTGAAGGACATGCATGCTGCATGGATTAAGAAAAGAAAATATGGAAAATTTTTCTACCTAATTATAAGGCAGCATGTTGCTAA
Organism: Varanus komodoensis; assembly: GCF_004798865.1. Lineage (NCBI taxonomy): Eukaryota > Metazoa > Chordata > Lepidosauria > Squamata > Varanidae > Varanus > Varanus komodoensis. Next base: position 80,446,829 of record NW_025335268.1, read on the forward strand.
GACAGTGAAGAACACACAAGACCAGACAAGTGTGTTAAATAACAGTTTATTTTTCTGTGAAATTAAATTATCCCTTGGGCTCTTCTGGCTACAGTTGCTTTTTACCCTTGAAGTTTAAAGCTTCCAGTACCTGTGACATATGATGGTGGCTAAATTTTTTTTTTAAAAAATGATGTGTCTGTGTAAGTATTAGCCATGCAATTATACTGACCCAACAGCTTGACACTAGGTCAAGCTCTCTTATGATGTAATCCTCTTTATGGCACAAATTTCTTTTGTGTTCCTTATTTTATGGTGTTTCTCCTTTGGTTTCTTATTTGATATCAATCTGTGGGATGCTTATTTGTATTCATGAAGCATAAAGCAAATATAATTTTGATGTATCAAAACCAATGTAAAACTAAAAGAATATGTAGAGGAAGAAAATATAACAAGAAATATTACAACAAAAAATTCAACAATTCAAAAGGCATTCCCTCTTGAGAAAGATATTCATATTTCACTAATCCCTAGGAAGCTTAGTTTTTTATTCAAATGAACTCAAGTACTTATCAGATCAGTTGCCATTTAGAACTTCTTTATGTATTCTTATCTCTGTGCTCAGAACCAGTCCTAGACTAGGTACAGGTGATTTAGAATTAGACTTATAGAAAAATCCACAACTTTAATTAAATAGGCTTTATATATTTGTCAGGCAGGAAAGTAAGCTATCTATACTTCGAAGCGGTGGTTGATCCTTATTTAAAATCTACCTGTTAAGCAATCAAGAATGAATCACTGATCATATAGATGATGTGATGAGAGAAGGTTAGTTGGACACTTATGGACAGGTTAGGGTTAGGTAAAGAGTTAAACACCAAACCAAGCCAAACCCGATCAAATTGCCTGCCACCAAGGATTTTTGGGCTGATGAATTTAAGGAAGATCCACTTTGATGACCTTTTCATAATATGTGTACTGCAGGTTTTACTGGTATTTTTATAATGTTTTCATAGTATTTTGCTTAATAGATATAACTTTTTTTTCTGTTTCCGTGTATTTTTGTGTTTCATCTTGTATGCCATCTCTTCCTTCAAAGGCACCTAAAGTAATTTAAATATATTAAATGCATCAAAAATCCTTTGCGCCTGGGGGGAAAAAGTGAAGAGCACGAGAACACAAAAAGTGCAAAGCTTAGATTATATGTTGTGACAGTGAGGTCTGCAGCTTACATTCAGTTTCTATCATGCTGGCTTATAGCATTAGCATTTATACATTAAACTTCAATAGCAATAAAATGAGCAATACAATAAAATACTGTAGTGTTAAAAATTCTGAGAATCCAAGGTTCTCACAAATATGACAAACTAACCAGTTTCAGGAGAAGGGGTTTAATACCAGAAAAAAAATTCCTCTTAAAAATTGTATCTCAAAATCAAAGTTTAAGTGAGATGAAAAAAGATAGAACATTGCATTTGGACCAAGGATAATAGATGACTATGGAGAACGAGATGAAACTGGTGCTCCTGGCTGTGTTCTACTATGTGATGTGTTGCTTTGTTATGAATATTACTTCAGCTTATTCGCGAAGCTGTAGTTTGCATAATATTAGTAAGAACAGATGCAGAATTTATATAAGATTAATTTCTATAGCTTCCATCTCTTGGGTCAATTCTTTGATATGAGGGATTTGCATATTATTCATGTGAGATGAAGGGTTTGCTTAAATTTATACAGAGCAAAAGACATGCTGGAAGAGAGAACTCCTGGACAATTTTGCATGAGACCGCAAGCTTTCTTTACTGTAGTTTTCCATAGACTTGAAGAGTAAGCTAAGCTAATGCTGTTTGTCACCCTACTTTGCAGTTGGCTTTGGTTTTAAATGTATCAGCATTTATTCTTTCAGAATTTACTACATTCAGCACATTTTTACAAACAAAAGCCAAAAATGATAATAAAATAGGGCACAGCTGGTTGTACTAATTCTATCAGATCTATTCCCAAAAGATATAATGAATAATATTCTTTTAAAATGCTTGCATTTTAAGAAAAACATCTTTGGAAATTATTTACATGTGAGGGCACAAGTCTCTGATTTACTGTCCAGTGACATGCAAGTTTCTTCTTCAGAAAATTCAACTTGATTTAGTGTGCCTTCCTTTCAAGTGGATCAGGACTGTGACTCTAACATCTTGCAGGGTGTTACTGAAACACTGACACTCTCATGAGCAGACCAAAGAGGTGCTTTAATTGTCCATAGTGATATAACTCAACCATTCACAGCTCCATGCACACCTCCATGGCTGAATGATGACTTGTATACTCAAACCAGTAACATTGCTATTCTCACATAGGGGAGCTCAGTAACAGAATATAGGCTTTGCTTGCAAAGGAGCCCAGCTTGAACCCCCGGCATCTGCAGGGCAAGCATCAGGTACTGGCTGATGGGAAAGAAGATGGGACCGGCTATCCCTGGAGACCCATTGCCTGATGGAATACACCACACTGGGTGATAGTCTGGTGTGGTTTAAGCAATTATCTTATGCATCCCCAGTCAATAGCAATGATCACCCCAATGGTCTGGTTTGTATCATCCACATGACCCACATCAATAAAGTCCAGGTCAGAAAAGCAAAGATGACTCACTTGCAGACTCTGGGAGGTTTATAGAAAAATTACACTGAAATGTGTTTTCAGCACCTGGATAATGCATTTCACAAGGTAAATGGCTACCTAGGTGTAGGAGGAGCTGGGCCAAATAGCAGGACAAACTAGGAATACAGATACACATGCAGGTTCTTGTTCTTAGTTTATGCTGCTATTTGGACATTCCAGCGTGGAAAACCTAAACTGGTAGGAAATGACTGTTTAAGATAACATTCTCAGCATGTTCAACATAATGCAAATTCCATGATTCTTTCTCTTATGAGAAACCATGGCAATTAAATTTGTGAAAAACTGATATGAATTTATACTGTAGCTATTCCCTTTATATTGCTTTTTGCATCTCACATTTTAACACTACTGGGATCGTAAATTAATGAATCCACATGTATTGATTTTCTTTTGTTTCATTTCCCTGACTCAAACAAAAAGCATGGTGTGACACAACAAAACTTGGAAAACTCTGCATTTAATATTGGGAGAATAACTTTCTCTTTTCTTAGCAATGTGTAGCAGAAGAGAATTCAGGGCATGACATCATTCTAATCTGTGTTTACTTGCCATTGGGTGGAGCACATGTCTCATTAGAAAAGCTCATGTACTGTTTCTCTCCTCTCCTCTCCTCTCCTCTCCTCTCCTCTCCTCTCTTCTGTAGACCATGCCATTTCCCAACACAGACATATCTTTCCTGCCAAAGCATAACACAAGAATCAGTACAGATTCAAATACTTCAGGTAGTGCCAGAGCCTGCAGTTTTATGGAAACAATCCATATTAGCAAAAGACATCAACTAATTTCTTGGCCTAGCCACCTTCCATCTGGATATACAAGGAGTTATTCTACTTTTCAAGCCGATGGTTCTCATTTTTAGGGACCTCCCCATCCCCCGATAATGCTTCTCGTTTACTTTGGCTCTGATGAATTAATTTGGATTCTTGCTGACTTATGGTAACCTTTTCTTCTGTACAAATTCTGGGGCCTCAGCACCTCCTTAATTGTTTTAAGTCAACTTAACATAAAATATCTGCCTTCCCTGAACAAATATTAATTTCTTCCCCAAACCAGAAGTGAACTAGCAAGTTATTCAAATGTGCACATGCAGAACTTTTTCATAGGAAGAATGAATCATGTGCATTATATTGTATAATATTCTTTAAACAGCTAATAAAATAAATATTAGGTTAACTTTAAGAAAGCTAACAGAATGAAAACCTTAATTACTTGAGTGAAGTTACAAGTAACCACAAGACCAGATGTTAAGACAATAGTGTACAATCTTACACATGCATTCTCAAAAATAGTTTAATTGAGTTCAGCAGGCTTATTCCCAGGTAAGTGTGTAAGGGACTTAGCCCTTTCATTTTTGGTTCAAACTACTTAGTTCATGCTTTCCTTATACTTTATAGATGAAGTTCTGCTTTCTCTTCTTCTTCTCTGATAAATATAGCTGGATGGTTACCTTCTAGACCACCTGCTGACTCCTGTATCCATTGCCATTTTTTTTTTCCAAAGGAAAAAAAAAGTTATGGGAGCTCTCCCTGGTGTTTCATTGCAGTGAACCTATTTTGAGGATGGACCTCAGCACCATGGGGAGATCCTCTAAAGCTCAAAATAAAAGCTGCAGTGGGTGAAGAACCCCATTGATATAGGAATCACCACCTTCTCCTGTATGCCTGCAAAAATTAAGAACCAGTAGTAGAGTAGTACCTTACAGAAAGGTTTAGAGACACAAATCATCCTCCACTGTCCACAACCTTAGACATTTCCACTTGGAAAAAGGTAGCACACCACAATTTTTCTCCAGTGATTTCTTCTTCATCTCTATTTCAACACATTAAGTTTTAATTTCTTCTCTTACATCACTGCCTTTTTTAAGAATTCAGAAAATGTTGTCAGGTTGCATGGTAACCCACTTGAATCTGCTATGGCTGAGCAATATTGTGCCTCCCCTACTAATCAATCCACTGAAAGCTAACATTGCAATCTGTTGAATGTACCATCTTTTGGGGACGCTATTTTAAAACTTGGGGCAGGCAAGTCACCTCAGCCTCATTTTGGAGCCATTGGCATTGAGATTATAGGAAAGAGGCTGCAAAGGTTTCATTTTTATCTCCTTTCCCCCATTTTGGGGCCATATATGCATGCATTTAGAAAAACTAAAGACTATGAAAGCTGAGTATGTTACATGAACCAAGTAATTGCTCCCTGTTTTGTTGTGGGGGCCAAACAAATGAAGCTTACTTCATCTGTCTCTCCCATCCTCAGATTTTTATTCTTTTTAATCATATTAAGTATACCATATGTAGTATTTTCTCTTCTTTTAGTCTTACTGTACGTGAATAAAAATTACCAAAAAGTACTTTCTGATATTTTTCGTAGGCAATAAATACAGGAAACAATTCTAGTTAGTCAGCACTGTTTCTCCCAGCTTCTACCCCATCTACATAGATGATCTAGTAATCAAGGCCTAGGTGGTGATTCCGTGAATTTGAATCACAGTCCAAAGTTTTGAGATATTGGCCCTTCATATATTCTGGATTGATGGAAATCAAGAAGTCACAGGTCAATATTGTTACCAAAGGATATTTTCCCCAGGAGACTGACTTTAGTTATGAAAATGAAAAGAGAGCACACAAAATATAATCTCAGTGCAAGATCACACCATCCTTTATATAACAGACTATTAGCTATACATTATGACGATTTTTAAGATTGATGAACTGGTTATTTACAAGGTAATTTTCCATAAAAGCATATTCAGTTTTTCCTATTGTTACTCAAAGATGCCCTTTCTGTAAATAACTGATATTTTACGCATGCATGCAAAGTTTGGGGAAGGCTTTCCTAAGGTTACGAGAACTGAAATGCCTGTGATTTGCTTATCTGCTTTTCAGAATTAGACATCTAGATCACTGGGGACTTCTTGATTTATTAGCTGATAAAATAAAAGCAGTGTCCTATGTGAATAACGCTCAGTGCCAACTCCAGTTTTTGAGGAGCACTCTTGCGAAAGATCCTCAGTGGGCTCCTCCATCATCAAGTCTACCTTCTTCTCACCATTGTCTCCAGCAGCTATTGTTTTTCATCCTCTTCCTCATCTTTGCTAACACTTGCTTCTTTGATAGACAGAGACCCAGTAGGCAAGTTGGCAGCAGCATCTACTCTTCATCTTTCTTACCATCTCCGTTGCCTGAATCAGAGAGAAAAGCAGGTGAGGAAGAAGGTTGTGATGGCAAAGAGGAAGAGAAACGGGATCTCCTTAATGGGTCCTCTGCACCTGCTTGGCCATGCCTGTCCTTGATGATAGGCCTGGTAGCATTTGATCTAGGGACACCAGGCCCATTTGTGCTAGCCTTTGTCCACCATTGTGACCCTTGTGAATCCCACCTCCATGCTGTTCACATATTACTGAGTAATAAGGCTCATATGTTTGTTTGCAATGTTTAATGTTTGTAAACCACCCAGAGAGCCCTCTGGGCTATTGGGGTGGTATATAAATGCAATAAACAAACAAACAAACAGTCCTCATTTTATGTGAAATTGAAACCTGGAGCAGCACCTTGCCAGAAAATTTAAGCTGGTGTGACTTCCTATCAAAGAAGGATTGACAGGCAAAATTAAACCTAAACGAATGAATAGTTTATCTTAAAATGTACCTTTTTTCAAATATTTAATTTACTTCTTCATACCTTTTAAAAATCAAAACAGCTTGTAAACCAAGCCCAATAAACATCAGCCACCACAAAGTGGAAGTTAAACAGGCCACTTCTTTATTTGGGCCTTTGTGGGAAAGGTTAAGTGGATAAGTGCAGGTTAGCCAATAACACTATCAAGCACAGATTGATCGTGACAATTTTCATCCTGTTTATCAGAACAGCAACACAAGCCAGTATGAGGCTGCAGTCAAACTTGTCATTCTCTGTTAGAGCAGCCATGTGTCCTACTTTACAGGGGACAGTCCTTTCTTTGAATGATTGCCACAGGGCACTTCTCTCTTTGATGGTGTTCTTTATTTGAAGGACCATCCATTGCAAAGCATGCTTAAAAATTAAGGACCATAAGTGGAAATGGCACACAGCATCCAGCATTTTATTACCAGGACAATAGCTGCCTGAGTAGGGACACAAATCCCAGTCTTTCTCATTATGGTCAGAGGTGTTTCTAATTACTTAGAATTATTTCAATTAATTCAAACTGTCTGTATACTTCTGTAAATAAATCAGCATATCAAATGTTATGCAAATGTGCTTTCACAACACTTGAATTCTTTGCCCTTTCCTCGGTGATGCATTCCCTTTATTTCAGGCACTCTCTAAGTGGCTACCTTTCCATGGGTCCCATTTCCTCAAAAGTACAGTGAATAAAAAGTATGTGTATGTGTGGTTATGTGTGTGTTTGTGTGTGCACATGTATGCTTGTCTATGCATGAAAGTTTAATAGCAAAAGTAATTGTGAAAATAAAAATAAAAGTAAAAGTGAATGATGGTGATGGTGGTGGTGGTGTTGATGATAATGATAATTTTAAAAGCCTAGAACTCTCAAAATGGCAGGGGAATACTGCCTAAGTTTAAACCTGCCTAAGAAAATAGAAAGCAATATGTAATCTTTAGTTTCACGTAAATATTTCAAGGAAGCATGGTTCACAAACAAATGCAATAGCACTGACCCCATTCCTTGGTACATTGGACTAGGACTGGGATGAACTCTGTTGGAATCCATCCAGCCTGGTTTCCAAAGTAAGCTTAATGGAAAGAAAGTCTGTGAACACTTGCAGAGCCCTGGTTATACAACTGCAACCTTCTATTATGCCAGCAGCCCCCCAAGAGGGGGCTGCAGGTAGTGCAAAGAAGAAATGGTGCTTGCAGAGCACCTGGTGTGAGCTGCTTTCCTGGAGAACTCCTCCTGACCAAGTGCCCCATAAGCACCTTTCTTGGTGCCAGGAATAGCCAACATTTGAGCGCCTGCTCTTCACACACAAGAGCAGTGCTGCAAGTTGTCAGGAGGAGCCACTTTCCTGCCAAGTCCCTTGCAACCAAGTGCCCCATGACCGGCCTTCTTCAGTGCCAGGAGTGGCCACTATTGGAGTGGCCACTGTCTGGGCCACATGTGGAGCAAGTGCCCTGCACACTGGCCCTGCTTGCCAAGATCTTGGACTCTGAGTCACCACAAAGTGTGGTGTGGGATCCAATGGGTTCCCACTCCTAGACGGATTCCTCATACATCCCTAACTTAGGCTATCAGTTACCCTGTGCACAATTATCTAAAGTCGCACTTCAACCAGTGAAGCTTTCTTGCTAGTGTGATTTCCAGTGTCATCTGAAACTCTCATGGTATCTCCATACGGTGCATTTGATTTCTAGAAACCACAACAAGAAACAATGGTCTCTTCAACGGTTTCCATACCTCACCATGGTTTCTCTGACTGTGGCACATGGTTAAGTCTGGGACAGGCAGGACCCCCAAAAGCAGTCCCAGATGACATTGACAAGCTGGAACTGAAAGCATGGAAATCCCCCATATGGAAAGCAATTGGCTGACACTGGAAGGATTTACAAGTGGTCATTTGGGCTTGAGCGCAAGCTTCAGGCCTTGTGCCAAAACCCAACTAATTGTCTTCCTAATTCCCCAGAAGGCACTGAGTCTTGTGAAACCAGACCCCCCATCCCACAGCCTGATGCAATTGCAATGGAAAGCACCATTCTAAGCCAAAAGAGCTGCTAGATTTCCTTTAATGAAAGCTGTTAGATTTCCTTCTTCATCCATACAGGTTCAGTCACTGGTCTCTTGCCTTTTACTGCCATACATATACTCTACCAGTGTTCTTTTTTCAGTAATAATTTTACTATACCCAGTTGCTCCCTTGGTTCTGAAAATGGATTTGAATTAACACAAGTGGCTCAAACTTTGCCTTCCATATTCTTGTTGGATAAACAAAAGGTTTTATTGCCATGTGCCTTTGAGTGCTGACTTAAAACTAGTGCTTTGGTTTAGAAAGTTGGCTGTATATGAGATACAAGATGTCATAAAGCATTGCAGAAATCCTGCATCTATATTTAATGAACGTCTGGCTAACAAAGTAAGCGCAAACACCTCACAAAAGTGCTGCATTCTAACTTGATACCTCTTGAGGAAAATCATGTTTTTAACCAGATCGGTGGGTCTTTACCAAAACCGAAGAAATGAAGCTGCTCCAGCGATCAATTAGTATGTTGCATGCACATGCTTTAAAGTAGGTGTTTAACTCAAGTGTTAACTATTTAATAATATTATAACTAGGAAAGGAAAGGAAAGGAAAGGAAAGGAAAGGAAAGGAAAGGAAAGGACAGAAATTCTTTAGGTTGTTGCAGTGGTGCAAGTTTGGAAGTGGTTTAATGGAACCTGAAGGATGGATGAAATTTCTCTAATTGCAAGGTTGCAAAAACATCCTTTGTTACAAAGTTGGCTGGCTGATTGTTCTTAATAACTGGCTCTTTTCCTTCTGAATAGGTGAGGAAGGCAGTCTCTTCATCTAGAGGTTTGTAATCTAGGTCGGTGTAAAAAGAAATTATAGAAAGTTAAAGCAGAGGACTAAGATAGCAAGAGAGCACAGTGAGTTTTCAGCTTTGTAAACTGAAAACTTTTTCAGGGTGGGAATGACACTTTCTGGAGATCAGCAATGGAACTGTAGGAATTTGCTGTTGGACTCTTTTACCCATGTGCCTCCACCTTTGCTCATCCTGTATGCTTGTAAACAAACAAAAAACAACAACAAAGGATTGTAAAATGACACTTCTGCTGAGCTCTTGTGAGCAGCAGGACTGTGCTCCTTTGGAAAGAAACGGTGAGCTAGTCTTAATGAGTCAGACTGGAGGTGTTAACGTTAATCAGAGAAGCAGAAGCAAGGCAGAACAAGAGGCAAGCTGCAACAGCAAAGCTCTCAGCAGCAACAAAAGGCGGGGTCAGAATCTTGTTTGATGATCTACTATGAAGGATCAGGGTTGATCCAGGAAACCCAGTTGCAGAGTGCTCCCTTGGGGGTGGTTGAAGAGTCTATACAAGAGATGAACAGCTGATGAGTGCCTTGGATTGTGGAGATTTGCATTCAGTGGCTGAAAGGAAAGAGTCTTTGATTTCATAGAAGCTGTCCATGGAAGTCAGAGCAACAAGGTGGCATAAAGCTCCAAGAATGGAATAATAATAATAATAATAATAATAATAATAATAATAATAATAATTGTGCAAGAGCTGAACTTGGAAAGAAGGCGGTGGAAGTGAACAGAGAGGAGAGCACTATTAATACTGTCTTTCTGTTGATTAAGTGGAAATTCTTCATTGTAAAAGCTGTTACAATTAATATAATAAGTTCCCCCAAACATGACATCACCTAAGAAACATTATTGCCAGAGGTCAATCAGAATGACCCCCCCCACACACACACACACTCCTCAAATTCACAAACAGAAGGCAAGAGTGAGCAAAAAAAAAAAAAAAAAATCAACACTGGTGTTGAGGCAGCATCCTCCCACATGCCTGAGGACAACGATGAACTTAGCATGTGTGGCCTACGCTGCACAGCATCCATGGCTACGTTGCCCAACATTAGCTGTTGCCACCCTGGAATGTCCCCATCCTGCCAAGCTGGATGCTGCACTTTGCCTAACGATAGGACTCCAGTTCTGTAGGAAAGAAGGGCCATGGGGGTGGCACCTGATTCAGCCTGTCTGGAGAATTGCCGCTATGGGAATGCATTGAAAACTTCCTTTGCATTATAGCAATGCTGCTGAAGATTGCTGTGATGGGGAGGAGGAGGAGGAGGCTTTAACTGCGCCCCCATGGTAATGATTTTGGAGGGGAAGAGGCTGCGCAAGGAGTCATGCGCTAACATTTCCTTTTCCTGTAGCTTCAAGCTCTGCCTGCCCGGTGAAGGGCTATATAAAGCATTGGCAAAGGGGGAAGCAGAAGGGAAGCTTCCACACTGTTGACCTTGTGACCACACTCTGGAAGGGACAAAAGCTCACTTAGCTTCTATTTTGAAGCCAGTCGATCCCAATGGTACTGGAGGTTTGCTGAACAAAACTCTTCCCTTATTACTATATGGCGTGCCTATTTGGATCTCAGTAGCTTACACCAGGCTGGAAACAGTACAGACTTCATTTCTCCACACTTTTCTGCAAGCCCTAGATGTATTTCAAATTTTTATCTACTGTCAGAATCAGGTTGTAGTCAAATTTCTCTTGTGGCTTGGTTAGCTGCAGTACAATTATTAGATCCTGAGTCCTTACCTGAGCTTTTAAAGTGGACCCAATTAGATTCCCATAACATATCCTGGGGTAAGTTAATGGAAGATAAACTGCTGAGTCTGGGGTTTAATCTTCCTTCAATCATTCCTTCCTGGTATTTCTAATGTTAGAAAGAAGACTTTGGGGACCATTGAGCAGATTAGACCAGGAGGCTATTGCTCTAGCTGCTAGAAGATGCTGGTCCTCACTTAATTTAGATGTCAGGAAACACTTGGGGCTTCTCAGCTCCTTCTTTGCCTGTTCTACCAAGTTATTTTACCTTTTCAACAGTTCCATGGTTTTGCCAATTCTTTCTCCTTGCTAGATTAAATCACAGAATGGTTAGGTATTGGTCATTCCCAGACACTCTGTCCTTGTGACAGAGGTGTGGTTGAAATGTTGCCACATTCTCTATTCAGTTGCCATTTCAATTCTTCTGCAAGACCAAGCTTTATATTGCTTTTACTGAATAGGTTCCTTCACTGCTTCCCATGATTTCCATCTGCCCTATGTTTTGGCTGGCAGCAGTAGATATATCACCCTACCTGTGGTTAAGTTTGCATCCTGTGCCCTGAAAACCAGGCAAGCATGTGTTAAAAATATTTCTGGGCTTAAGCATCAGCAAGGCTGTGGATACATATCTGTATATTCATCTGTTTTGCCAAGATGCCTTAGAGCATGTAGGTGTTCAGATTTTGGAACAGGGACAGGTGTTGCTCTTGCCACGCAAATAAGGGGAGGGGGCAGACAGAAAGGGGCTGCAAGAGCACCTTGCAGGGCAGCATGTATCCACATGTTTATCCATCCCTCTTGCTGAGGTTAAATGCATGGAAGTTGATTCTCAAGCAGATATCTAAGCATAATCTTAAAAGTTTAAATGTATTCATGCCTTAACAACAAAAGGCAATGTTACTATCCAAGTCCTGTACAATTACCAAAGCAAAATAAAGCTTTGGAGAAATATCCTTGTTTTATAATTGGCTGCAGAGGAAAGACTGCAAATGGTTAGTTGCATTATCTTCTTCAAAGTGCTTTTGTGAAAAAAAATCTGAAAAGATTTCAGAAAACACTTTAGGAAACCTCCCAAGAAATTTAACCAATGTCTTTATTAGTTCCATGTGTAACCATGAAGGGATCATTAATAAAATGGCAATCAGTTGATTTTATATGAGACCATGAATTAGATGTGAGGTTTCTAGTTACTGTTTTGGAAGAATCTTTCTATGATCTGACCTTGATTGCTTAATAAGTCACTAATTTTTTTAGCTCACAAAAGCAAACAAGAACTATCTGAAAGAAAACAGATTTATTACAATGTTTTGGGAAGGGAATTAGATAATAGTCTAGTTTCATAGCTCTGAAACTAGTATTTAGTAAATAATACTCCCAACCAGGGAAATACTTTTAAGTGGCTTTAGAACTGGAACCATACCAAACAATGTTATTGATTTCAGACTACTCAAGTGTATTTGCACATTGAAATGCAAAACCATTACAAACTATTTTTAAAAAATGGTTACAATGAAATCGACACATGTTTATGGTCAGATATACTATGTGATGCATGGATGAATGGAAGCTTTGCAAGGTAATTTAGTGTTTGCCTCAAATCCACTTGACAGACTAGTTACACAAATGGGTGGTTCATTTTTATTTTCAAAACAAAGAGCTTATGCAAATGTTTAAGCATGGCACATGCTATGGGCCTGATGGCTGAATCTATCAACCACATTTGGACTGCATTCTTGCCCTCTTTAGCTTATAGAAGCCAGAAGGGAGACAATAGCCAGCAAGGCCAGGGAGATGCTTAATGTGACTTTATGAAGCATTGCTGGACCCAGAGTGCCCTAACAAGGTCATGGTGAGACTACTCCTAAAGGAACTCTCTCCAAACTGGAAGACTCCCCCCCCCCCCCAGCTTTAGGCTGGTGGTGAATGTTTCCTTCTTGGGCAAGATCCTCCAGTGGATGCTGGCCAACCAGTTCCAGACACTCTTGGATGACATTGATTACTTGGATCTATTTCAGTCAGGGTTCAGGTAAAGTTTTGGGATAGGAACAGTGTTAGTTGCCTTGTACAATGACTGGTGCCTGGACAGAGACAGGAGGAAGGTGACCTTTTTGATACTGCTGGATCACTCAGTGGTTTTTGATACCATTGACTATATATCTTTCTAGGGTGACTCTGAGTTGGAAGTTGGGGGTACTGTGTTGCAGTAGTTCCTCTCCTACCTGGGAGCTTAGTTGCAGGAGCTGGTGTTTGGAAGATATTGCTTGGCTTTGTGGAATCTTCAGTACAGGGTTCCATAGGGATAATTCTTGTCCCACATCCTACTCAGCCACTGGCTTAACTGGAGTTTTGGAGTATGCTGATGACATGCAGCTCTATTTTTCCTTTGCATCTTCAGTAGCTGAAGCCATGGAGGTGCTAAAACAGTGCCTGGCTGTGACAATAGACTAGACAAGGATTAAAAATCTGAAGTTCAATCCAAACAAGACTGAGATATTGTTTGTGGGTTGTTCCTCTGACAGATAGAGGGAATTATACCTGTTCTAGATACCTTTTGAAGGAACAGCTTAGGGCTGCTTCTGGGACCATCTTTGTCACTTGAGCTTAGGGCTGCTTCAGTGGCACAGATTGTCTTCTACCAACTTAGCTGGTAGCCCAACTATCCCCCAGTCTGGACATGGATAGCCTGGTTTCAGTAGCCTATGCTCAGGCCATTTCTAAACTAGGTTGCTGCAAGGTACTTTATGTTGGGTTGCCTTTGAAGACAGTTTGGAAGCTGCTGCTTATGCCAAATGAAGAAATGAGACTGGATGGTCTGAACATATAGAACCAGTTTTGCTCTGCTTTCATTGGGTGCCTATATGATTCTGAGTCTGATTTCAAGGTGCTGGTGCTAACCTATGAAACCTGACACAGTCTGTGACCACAATACCTGATAGAACACTTCTTTCAATCACAATGTATCTGGATACAATGCTCAACATCTGCAGCTTTCCTCCAAAGCCCCCCACCCCAAAAGGAAAGCTCAGCTGGTGACAACATGATGAAGGCCTTTTCTTTGTTATCCTGCAAATTATGCAATGATCTCCCCATGGAGTCCCATCTGGTGCCAACGTTTCAGCATCAGGTTAAGACCATCCTCTATACCAGGGCAGTCACCCCCTCCAGATACTATAGGGGGTGGAGGATCTTGCCAGCTGTTCTTTTGCAGGCTCAGCAATATGGGCTGGCTTTAGTTGTTTAGTTGTGAAAATGTGCTTTCAAAAGCTCATGTGATTTCCTAGTCTTTTATTGTTTTATTTTATATTGTAATTTAATGCATTTGTTCATTGTTGTTCAATGACTGAGACAACTCTGGCTATTCAGCATTATAGAACCATCATCATCTATCATCCTGGATTATATTCATTTATTTCTTCAAAAGAGTAACATGTGGAAAGTTTATTCTTTCAGGGTAATCTTCCTTGCATTTTCTAAGTGGGGTGCATTCTATCAAGCAGAAATGAATCAGGATGGTTGGACAGGCTATGAGATCCACTCCAAGTCTGTGATACCCCTTACCTACATTCCGAGGTGGGGGGTTCCCTACATGCATTTTGGAAAGATCTTGAATTACGGGAGTACTCTACCACACCCAAAACAGCACATTTGGATCAGTTGTAAAGAGCTGGGGTGAGATGCAGACCAGATCTGAGGAGATGTGGATGCTGAAAGCTGAGTTTTCAAAATTTGTGCCAGGTCTCCCTTATTTTAAGAGTCTCATGGTTCTGCCTTGGTATGCTAGAACTAGTACAGGTGGCTTTGAACTCCTTTCTTAGGATAAATCAGTGAAAACCATTCTGGAAGTAAATGTGGACTCTGATATGCAGAGCCCTGAAAATAAATAGTCTATTTGTTTCCTAATGAAATCCTTTGCATTACTCAAATACCAAATATGATGTTTGGTTTGGACTGACCAGATGAGAAGTCTGCACAGGGCGTGCCACTGTGAAGGAAGAGGTTATAAGAAAGAGACACCAGTGGGTATCATTAACGTAGCTGGCAGAAAGCATGATTCCAGTGCAGACAGAAGAGACTGTCAAGCAAAACTGTGGTTCCGTTATACACTGAAGCATTCCAAAGCTATCATCTTACTCTTTCCAGCTGACATTGTGCCAGTCCTGCACTTTTTTGTCAAAGCACGCTGGGAGCGTTTTCCAAAACTGGCTTTCCTTTGACAGGGCCATGCCAATGTCCCAGGTAGATGGTTCCTAGATATTTCAAAAACTCAGTGAATGCACCACTAATAATTAGCATGTGCAGAACCTTGTCAACTTGTATTTTTTAATGTACACTAAAGGAAACACACACAGAGAAGGGGGAGGGGTCCAGGAAAGAAACATTTAAGAAAACTATATTTACTTAATTATTTTTGCTTTTCTTTTAAAGTCTAGATTAATTAGAAAAATCTGTGTTAAATAGGAGTTCAGTTTAACAAATCTATAACATTCCTAAATGCATGGAAGTTGCCAATTTAACACATTATCCCATTTTTTTCAGTGGGTTGTCTTAGTTACTTGGCACCCACTTTTTAATATATTCCATTTACGACATACATCATTTTTCAGTATTGTCTTTTCTGACTTAGAGAACTCTTACCAAGCTGGTGCACTTTCCCTTCTGGTTTTAGCACACTATTAAGAACTCAGTCTTTCTAGAAATATATGCTAGTGGAAATCCTTCTGGGCAACATTCCTTAATTAAAACATGTGATGTAAAGATTGTTCTTTCCTGGAAGCACCTGTGGAAGTGCAGCTCAAAAGGAATTTGCACAGACACCCAATACTCACATAAGCTCTCCCCACCTCTAGTATCAAGCTAACGGGGAAATGATTAGGGGTGACATGTCATACAACAGGTAGTTGTGAGAAAGACCCTGGTGTCATTATGACTGTGCTGTCACTTATGGAACAGCAGGTAGGAGCTGCCCTGATCCAGCACCATGCTCTGAATATGGATGAGAGCCCTGATCCCACTGAAAACTCTTGTGTTTTGCTGCTTTCAGTGCTTAAAGGCATAGGTTACTAAAACAGAAAAAAAGTGTGCAAGAAACCAGAACAGGAACCTGTGCAGCTTCTTTTGTCTTTAAAAAAGTGGTAACATGAAGCATATTTAAAAACACAAGCAACATGATTAATGGAACATGGAGTCTGGCCCTGATTAACACATTTCTGTGTAAATATAGCTTTATGGCATTCCCACCCTGCATTTTCAGAGGTACAGTTCCAAAAATACCTGGTTCAACTTGAGCTTTTTAATTAAATGAGCACTTTTAGGTTTTTTTTTGAAATCAATAGTATTAAGATATTCTTCAAGCATGCTCTTTGTCCAAGAAATTGTAGAAGAACTTTGTTTAGTTAGGATGTAGGAACCTGTGATCATGGCAACTTGTTATCTTAACTAAAATATTTTGGGAAAGTTTAGACAGAAAATTAACATACTGTACTTTACCATAGTCACAGCTTCTATTGAGACTACATTATTTATGTAAGTATTGATTTTCTAAAAAAAATGCACATTTTTTCTCTCTTCAATATAGTTTAATCCAGATTCCTAATTTTCCCATTCATTGATTTCCTGTGATATGATAAAAGAACTGTTATATTAATTCCATTAATAAGGAATGGTTGTATCTGACAATTAGGAAGAAATGCAGGTAGATTCAGAACAGCCACTTGACGTCCAACAATTCCCACCAAGAATGAAGGAAGTCATGATAGCTATTGCACTGGTGTCAATTGATCATTCCATCAAGATACCATTCCTGGGTATACAGGAAGCTTACTCACTTTGATGGAGAGGCAGTAAAGGGATGATGATGCATGGCAAATTTCACCATATAAATGACTGCAGTAGTTCCTGTTAGACCCAATCTGTGTATAGCATAAACTCCATGGGGACCAAACAGTCCACAGATCAAACACTGTGATTCTAATATCGGAAGAGTTTTAGGGAAATTACTGCACACATATCTCTGTGGAGTGATTTGCACTTTTTTGTACCAATAAGAAAAGGTGTAGGTCATGCTACGTGTGCAGGATGGAGCTGAGCATTTGATAAAAGCTCTTGTACAGTAAAGCCCCATCGGTTGTCCAGTATTGATTTGTGGTATGTCAGTGTGGTGATTATGGAGTGTTTTGGCGTACATTGCTTGCTCTGAATAATGACAATATTACATGACCATTACTATGATTGCAGGATAGTGTTCAGAGTCAAGAATATTTTTCCATTTTTTTGTATAATGGAAAACCTAATAATTGTTTTTGGTTTAATTTGAAAGTTTTCTTCTGGGTTAATTTGGTGGGACCAATACAAAAGATTAAAACATTGAATCACTATTTTATTTTATTTTATTTTATTTTATTTTATTTTATTTATTTAATTTTAGTGTGTCAGTTATGAAACCTACACTGGAAAAATACAGGTTCATTCTGAGTGTTAAATAATCATATTTTATAAAGAGTTCTATGCATCAATTTAAAATGATATCCAGATCATATATGTTTTTTTAAAAAATTAAGTGGATTGTAATGCAGGTTGGCAGGGAGATGAACAACTTTGAATCAACATATATGTCAAAGAGAGAGAGAGAGAGATCAACTTATTAAAAACATATGACTGTATATTGATCTAAGCTGGTGTTAATTTATCAGAGCATGATCAAGAAACCCATAAAAGGACTATTAAACTTTAAAACTGTTTTTAGAAACCTGTAATTAATGAGCAATTCTGAACCAGTACAAATAAAATATGATGTTGCAAACTAGTTTGGAAGCTGTTCCAGCAGGAACTTAATCATTTTACTCATTGCACATTTTTAAGCACTTGGCAAAATAATCATAATGATGGTGACAATGGAGCACTAGATCAGACATCAGAATAGCACTTTTATTTCCTGAAACTGAGAATGTAAATGCTGCTCCTAAGAGCAAGTGTCAAACTGATCTGGTATGTACCAACTATGAGTCACTTCACATGGTAGATTGTCAACATGGGAGGTAAGAGCAAATGACCACAATTTTCCATCATGCTTATAGATGCTATTTTCAAAAAATGAATGAACTACTCTGTCCTTATACTATTATTCAACTCTTTTCAGGCACTGAGAAAGATACTGATTGGCCATCTGAGTTGGCCAATAAGAGCTTGGAAATCCTCTGGAGTTGAACAGAATTGCAATGGCTTTTTGGACATAGCAAAAAGAGTGATAGTCAAACAGATATAGACAAACAGAAAGAGAGGGAAAGGAAAGAAGAGAGAAAGATAGAGAACTTCCACTTGGAGGAAAAAGGTGCTGATAAAAGTGCCTGGCTGAGTCAGTGCTTGTTCCAACATTCCTCCCATTTGAGTGACAATATGCAGGATCACGGGAGTGGCTGATCCATGCTTTTCATTGCCTGCTCTCCTGAAAAGGAAGCTGAGGCCTCCTGTCAGTCCCATCCCTGTAGGATAATGTTAGATACGCTGGAGTTCTCGAGACCAAAAGCACGTCCTTCCCACATTTGGCCAAGTTGCAATGAGAATTACTTGTGTTTTGGTTTCCATGGCTTTTCTTAGATAATTAGGCTCTGATGATGATTTGCCATTTATTTCTTTTCACTGTTTTCAATCTGCCCAGAGAATATTGCTATGGGGTCAATAAGAATAACAAACAATAAATAGGAACTGGGTTGGGAGAAGGACTTCTTACCATCAAGGTGCACACCAAGGGAGGTTCCTCACATGCAGCATGTCCTGCTGGTATATTTATGTATTGAATTTAAAATGTTTCCACACTGCATTTTTGCACTGCTGTTCACATTCAGGAGGGCATGGAGTTCAGCAGGCTTGATGAGCTAAATAAAATCAAGGTGGATGTGATCCAACTGTGATGGACAGCCAAAAGAATACCATACCCTCAACAGTGCTGTCACCCAATATCAGTTGAAGGGACCATGCCATTTATTATGAGTCTGTAATTCTGAAGTCTTTGCAATGGCCATTGCTTTATTCTCTAAAGTAGGCTTAGGCAGAAAGTAGTCTAGATATTTTAAATATTAATACCCAGTATCCATGACCAATGGCTATGCTGGCAGGAGCTTCTGAGAATTGCAATTCAAATCACCTGAAGATCTACCTTCTGTCTATTCCTGCTGTAAATAAAATAGTAATTGCCCTGGACTTTCTATCACCATGTGGTATGGGGTGAAACATGGAACAAAATTAATTGCTAGAAACTACTGAAAAACTGCCATGATTTACTGAACTAATTTAGCTAGAAGCAGTTTAGTATAAATCCATGGGCAATAAACATGGTGAGAAAGGAATCATAAAAAAATCTTTGAGACATTTGGGGGCACAGGAAGCCTATAAACTATATTCTTCTTCAGTCAGGTCAGTTGGACAGTATTTGGTGCTGGCACTGAAGAATGTGATATAATTTCTACTTCTTTTGGCTGATCGGTATATAAAATATAATGATGGGTTCTTAAAGCTTAATCTGGCATCCAATAATATGTGATATTTTTTAAAAAAATACTATTCATGACTACCATGAGATTACTTCTGCATCCTCAGGCAAACTTGTTTTAGAAGAAATGCCTGTGTATTTCTTCACAGAACTTGTTTAGAAGAAATGCCCACAGCAGCAGACCACAATAAGCAACATATTAGTGGTTAATCAATATTCAGTTCAAGGTGCAACAACCCAGATTCAGGCTGGACATCTACTCTCTGCCAGAGAAATATGACAATGGAACCAGCTGCCTAGAGAGGTGGTGGGCTCTCCCACACTAGAGACATTCAGAAAGAAACTGGACAGCCATCTGAGTGGAATGGTGTAATGTGGTGTCCTGCAACAGCAGGGGGTCGATGGCCTTCATGGCCCCTTCCATTGCTACTATTCTATGATTCTAGTAGTGCACCAGGACAACAAAATACTTCTCATATCTGCCCTGCAGTGCCTAGAATATATCTTCAAGCACACAGGGAGGATCCATATCTCAATAGCAAAGCATTTGCTTTGAATGCAGAAGGTACCAGGTTCAATTGCTTGCATCTCTAGTTTAAAAAGATCAAGTGTAAGGTTATGTGCAAAACTTCTCTCAGAGGCAAATATTTGGAATAATGCAGCATTCTGTGCCCTATGCATGCATTTAACAGAGGCACCACAAAGGATGTGAGTCCTCCATGGGGAAATACATATGAGCAACTTTGTACATATGTTCCTTCTCTTTTGTTTTACGCCGCTCACAGTTTCAGCAGCTTATCCTGTCCTTATCTTCTAAACCCATGCAGTATAGCTGTATATGGAATTATTTAACAGGATTGGTCCTGAAGCTTCTAGCTACCACCTCTCAGGTATGTGTGGTAAGGGCTGGACATCTTGACCCAGTAACAAGAGAAAAAAACACATCACACATGTTCAAGGTTGCTTCCTCCTCGTCTCCTTTCCCCCATCCACTTGTTATAATTTCCTGGCATCCTTCTGGTGTGGAACAGCACAAGAAACAAAAGAATTTAATTTGTAACCATGAAATCAATTCCTTCTGAGCCATGTCAGTGACTTCAGCAGGATTACTTGTGAAAGATATTATTACCACCTCAGTACTTAACTTGATGTATATTGGGTTTTTGTATTGCACTTTGGGCCTTGGACAAAAACACCAACAGTATCTATCAAAATCACACAAGGTCAAAAGAAATAAGCTTGACTTTGTTTTTGTTTTCATTTTCAAGGCATTTGATTAGGCCAGGTGAATTCATGTTACATATAAGAATGAGCAACAACAGGCTGGATCCAATGATCCCGCTGACGTATTAGACTGTCCCCTAGGTGCTTTTTGACTCAAGTGTTTACAACTTGGAGGAAAGGGTACGGATTAAAAAGGAGTTTGAAATCAATCAGTTTCGAACTCAATGGTTACATTAGTTCCAAACTAATCTGGTGTGTTGAATCCGTTCCAAACCCGCTGAATACAAAACAATACCTACTATGTCTCATACTCTCACTTTTTTTTAAAACCAGTCTGTAACATATGAACTGTGCAAATGTTTTAGCTCTGTTCAACTTTCTTGTGATTCAGCTTTAGTTGTGAATGGGGGAAATCAATAAAAGATGAAATGGAAGTGTGGTGCAGAATGAGTTGTTTCAATAGGGTTTAGAGAAAAGCTGTTTTCTTTCAGGTTGTTCTGGCTCCAGGCTGCTTCATCCTGCAATGGGTTCACTTCCTCACCTTTATTGGCACCAGCACTTTTCCTCTGCTGCTTGCTTGTTTGATGGACAGGGACCAGTAAGCAAATGAACAGTGCTTTTTGTCGCCATCCCTGTTGTTTGGACCAGAGTGAGATGCTGGTTTCAATGACAGCATGGATGATCAAGACCTAATTGTTGTGTTAGTGGTCCCTGCTTCGGTGCAGGCCCTGGATAGCAGGACTTAATAGCACTTGATATGAAAGAATTATGCATGTTTACTCAGAAATGAGGTCTGTAAGTTCAGTGGAACTTGCTTTCAAGTAAGTACAGCGAGATATTGCAATCCTTGAGCTCATTGCAACTTTCTTCTAGGTCCTACTGGCACACATCTCTTAGAAACAGAATTGTGATTACATTTGCACCTGCAATATTCCATTAACTATCATCCAATGGAAATAAGATCATTTCTTTTCAAAATCTGTACTTCTAAGGTCAGTCCACCAGCCTTCAAGCCTGACTTTCCCCCTTTTTCTTCTTGATAGGCATCATTTATTGGCATTTATAATGAAAAATCAATTTAAACACACACATTTAACCTGGATTTAAAACTTTTTTCAGTATGCACCATAAAAAAGTAGAACATCCATGTACAGTGGAAGAAACAACCAATATACTAACAGGTAATTTTCAATATGAATGTAAATAATGGAAAAAAATGTTAGAAGACCTTTCTATATAATGACTGTAGACAAGAAGAGACAGATATAATAACTATCATACAGAGTATATAATAAACAAGACTGCTTATTTCCTTTCTAGTATTAAAAGCTTAAGGTGAAAGTCTTGAAAATGTCTCAATTTTTTTTTTTGCAAGCAAAATGCCAAGTAGAGAAAAGAGAGCCTTCAAAAGGACATTTAGAAAGGGTTAGGTCAGTAGTTAAGTTTGGTATAAAAAACAAACAATGGAAAAGAAAAAAAAGGATAGAGTAGATTCTCTCTCTCTCATAGAGAGAATCAGAGAGAGAGAGAGAGAGAGAGAGAGAGAGAGAGAGCACGCATGCATGCATGCATGCATGCATGCATGTGAAATACTCCTGTGCCACTGCTTCACATTGTGTGACTGGAAGAGCATACAGATATTTTTCTTTCTTGTTCTACCCTGCACCACCCACATGATTTCTTCTCATGCTGCAACCTCATAAGAGAATACTGTGGTCTTGGGCACAGAGATGCAGGCACTAGAAACCAGTTTAGTGCAATGCATTCTGTGTGGAGTTGAGCTTAAAGCTGGTCCAAAAGGAGGAGGTAAAGCAGAATGCAGTAACTTGCATTTTGTCATGAGATGCACCATTTGCTCAGCCAGGCAAATGCTTGAACTGGACTGGCTGTCTATTTGCTTCTGGACAAGGATTAAGGGTTTGCTAATAATGCATAAAGCCCTAAAGAACGCAGGGCAGAATTATCTGGACAACACTTTATCATCCCTCTGGACCAAGGCTCCCTCTATCAATAGCTTGCCCTGTCTGGATTAAGTTACAATTTCTTAGCCCTCATCCAGTCCATCATCCGGGCCAGACACCAGTTAAGAGTCATCACTGCCTCGTGTAGATTTGATGTGAAGGAGAGGTACTGCTGAACCCAAACCTCCAGATGCCATAGCTGCCATGGGACCAAGGTGCTCTGCCCCAGCAACACCTTCTGAAATCAGCTGATCAGAGGCAAAGCAGTGCCTCTGACGCCCTACCCAACCAGCCTATCCAGAAGGATACCATAGTTGATGCTATCAAAAGCCACAGAGGGGTCCAGGAGAACCAACAGAGACACCCCCTTTCTCCTGGCAAAGGTCATCCCAAAGAGCAACCAAGGCTGTTTCATTCTCGAAACCAGCTGAAGTTGGACTGAAACAGATCCAGATAATCCATGTCCTCCAAGATTGCTCGTAGTTGCCCAGCCACCAGCTGCTCAAGCACCTTGCTCAAAAAGGGAATGCTGGCCACAGGCCTATAGTTGTTAACAATGTAGTTGTTACAATATTAGTGTTGTAACTTTGTCATAAAACCAATGTACATTTGAAAATGTAAAAAAAAAGAAGGAGCGTGGAAAGAGAAGCTGTCGGCTGGTGAGCCCGCCTGACATACTCAAGGCCAATTCACACAGCTGTTTTTGATGTGGCAAAATTGATAGCAATTGGCTTCTTCAGTGGAGTTTGGAAAGCTCAGCCAGGCAAATGCTAGAACAGATTGCAATAACAATATATTGAATTCACATATCATAAAATTGGTCTAGGATGCTTCCGTCATCTTTTCTGGCCACTTTCAAAAGAAATGAGTGTTTTATGATGCCTTATAGTTATATGAAGTACCTGAGAAGTATAATACATTGAATTACCTTGATTGACAGGTAAATACTTTTTAGGAGAATTCATTGTAGCCTTTGCTATGGTAGTTTGCATGCACATTTTTGTTTCCTGTTGATTTTCATGCTTTGTTAGGGTGTGTTCATTTTATTATTGCTTCTAAACACATGCCTGAAATATGTATGCATATGTATATAAATAAAATGTAGTAATGCATAGGCATCCAGGAAAGGGTGAGGCAAATACAAACTATTGGAGCAATTATTCTGTATTTCCACTTTAATTGCATTGCTTACCCACATGTCTGGCTTTCTTCTTTAAACACCCCCCTTTTTTTCCTCTTTTGCATTTTTGGACCCCAACTTGCCTAAGCTGAGGTTTGCCTTCACATCAGGGGTTCAGTGCAATGTGTGTAGATCATATTGCACTTTGGGGGATAGAGAAATATAAAAAATTAGCAAGAAATCTGAAAGCACTCAAAATGAAAAATGTGTCTCGTATAGAAATATTTGTGGAGGGACTGTAATGCAGGGAGTGTATTAAGATTCAAAGATATTGGAGACGTGGATTGTTTGGTTTTTTAATAATTTAACTTGAATTGCTTTTAATCTGCTATCAGATATCTTGATGGAATATTTCTGTGGTGAGCAATGCTGGCCTGAAGTACGTTATGCACTCTGAGCAACAACGGGGATAGGGGCTGATCCTATAAAGAACAAGTGACGGTAGAGGCATGTATGTAGTGTCAGGCAGTGCTGGACAGCTAGATTTGCTATCAAGCTGACCATTGTACTCTTCCCAAAAAGCTTGTTACCAGACAGTTCCCCTTTCTAACAATTTCTAAACCTCCTTTTCCCTTCATGTTTTTTTTTTTTTTTTTTTTTTTGAGGGGGGAGGTTCTGTTTTGCATTTGTATCTGTAGTTCCTGGCAACACTGCTATACACCCCATCATAGAGGAGGGTGATTCTGTGATCCTAAGGTGCAGTCTCCTTGTGCTCCCACCCCAGGTGTTTTAGTTTATAAATAGAGGTGCTGACTTGGCAGCATTTGTTTTCCTAAAGAAGCAACAAAGGGTATCCTTTCCCAGTTCACAGTCACTATTTATGAGAAAACTTAGAGTAGTTCCAATTCATGGCAGACAGTTCTGTACATTAAATTATCATGTCCAACTCTCCTCAGTACCTTTATTTCCCAATTTTGTTGGGTGCCATCCTTTATTTTAGCTGCTGTTGCCATTTACTGCCATTGTATCAGTGGTTAGGGTTTCTTCCTCCTCCCTCCTTTGCTCATATGGATGCTGTTGGTTACAGGAATCACGGGTCTTGAGCTGTGGCGAAGTGGGCATGATCACACCGAGGTGCAACGTGGTCAGTCAAATTTAGCTGTCTTCCGATGTCATTCAGAGCAAGCAAAATTAATGCATAAAATGAGTACAATTGCTTATTGTTTTGCTCACATGGATCATCCCACCTGATCATAATGCTACATAATCAAACAATACTAGTTACCTGCTGCTGATATCATTAAGGGCAAATAAAACCAATATGGATTGAATGCAATGCTTTCTGAAGAATTTGCATTGTGTCTGTACATGTATCCTTATCTGACCCTGGTGTAAGAGTTAATAACAAATTGCAACTATTACCTGTAATAATACTAGTTATATATTTTTTAAAAACCTTTTTGGACTCCCATGGCTTTAAAGTCTTTCTCATGTAGTGCTCATTGTATTCTATCATAGAAGAGACTTTTAAATTGCTCCAAATGTGATCTCATAGTAAGTTATTTGAAACATTTGCTCTGCTTTGTATTCGTAGGCAGAAGGCTTAAAAGAAAAAGATATATTTCAACTTACTTTCCTTCCTTCTTTCTTACAAGCAGCAGGCATCCTCTGGCTGTAAGGAAGAAAGTTTACAAATTCACCTCGCAAAACAACTTTTTTAAAAGGATAGATGGAAAGGAGGCAGATATCTGGCCATTCTTTGAGTGGCAGAGATGGTGAAAATCTGAAACATCAGTCCATCCTTAGCCTGATCAAGCTCTCCTTTTATGATAATAGATACTGATGGAGAGTGTTCAGAAACTTTTGCAGGACCTGGCTTCTTATAGCAATACGGACTTGATTGTGCATCCTTTGAAGTCGTTTGCAGGCTTTCAACTGATTGTAATGAAAAATGATTATTTCTTGGAGTCTCAGTGTACTATTTTTTCTGTATTCTGCCTTGGATCTGATCCCTTCCTGCTGCTTTCTTGTTAATCATTTTGGCATATATTTTATTTGATTGGATGTTGCTGTTCTTGCATTATTAGGTAGCATTCAATGGCAGTTTAGTGGTAGTGCTAACGATGTGCTAGTAAATCAACATAATAATAGGATCACAATTGTGTGCTACCCATTATACTTTATTCTGGTATGATTACTTTGCTCATGTCCTTTATATACTGACTTGGTATCAGCAAGAATGAAAAGTAGCTCTTAAACATTTAAAATATCTGTAAATGTCAAAACCTACCAATTACATCTTATATTAGCCTGAACAGAGTATAGATTGTGCTAAAGGTTGTAAGGAAGTCTTTGAGCAATTAGGAACCAAAACAGGTCAAGCCTGAAAAGGGGAAGAAATATACAAAGGGAGTGTTAATTGGTTTGGTCAGGAAAAACAAATATAAACTACTAAAGCAAATACACAGATCAAGGCATTTAATAGTTCCAATTTCCTTCACAACAACACTCATGCTAGGAGATGCTTACATATTTTGAGTCATGATCCTTCCTCTTCCTCTTACATATGGAGTGGTCTGCCAATAAGCTGATAATGATATGATGAAACAGCTCTATGCCATTTTATGTATGTGCCAAACTTAGGGGATTTTAGTTACTGTTCCTGGCAAAACTGCTAGTAACATATCACTTCACCCAATTGAAGAATGTCAGGTTGGGCATGAGTAATTTAAGTCCTACTGTTTTCAGTGATTTCTAAATATTATTATTATTATTATTATTATTATTATTATTATTATAACATTTCTATGCCGCCCCTTGCCGAAACCTCGGGGCGGCTTACAACATGATAAAATACATTGAAATACAATAGTACATAATAAATTACCATTAAATATAACAATACAAAAAATACATTGATTTACAAATACAAAATTAAAATTATCAGTATAAAATAAAAATATAGGAGGAGAAAGAGAAGGAAGAAGAAGTTGCCCAGGCCAGATCATATGTTTTAACAATTGAAATGATGTTTAAATAAAAAGGTCTTTACCTGGCGCCGAAAAACCAGTAACGACGGTGCCAGGCGGACCTCTTTGGGGAGTGAATTCCATAGGTTGGGCGCCACCGCAGAGAAAGCCCTCCTCCGGGTACTTACTCTCCTAATTTCTTTCATGGAGGGTTCCCGGAGAAGGGACTCTCCCGCAGATCTCAAAGGGCGGTCGGGCATATACGGACTTAAGCGCTCGTGCAGGTAGCCAGGACCCAAGCCGTTTAGGGCTTTGTAGGTCATAATCAACACCTTGAATTGGGCCCGGGCTTCAATGGGAAGCCAGTGAAGCTGACGGAGGACTGGAGTCATGTGAGCATAACGCCCCGTCCCCGTCAGCAACCTGGCAGCTCTATTTTGCACCAATTGAAGTGTT
Source organism: Varanus komodoensis (assembly GCF_004798865.1). Taxonomy (NCBI): domain Eukaryota; kingdom Metazoa; phylum Chordata; class Lepidosauria; order Squamata; family Varanidae; genus Varanus; species Varanus komodoensis. The sequence continues at coordinate 80,473,957 of NW_025335268.1, forward strand.
CGGACTGTCTTCAGGGGAAGCCCCACGTAAAGCGCGTTACAGAAGTCTAGGCGGGAAGTCACCAGCGCGTGTGTCACCGTCGCCAGGCAGTCGTATTCCTACGACTATAAATATGGATCTAGCCCAAAGTGTTTGGCATGGGAGATTAAATGTTCTAACTAAAGAGAGATTTACACAAGTCCCCCTGTCACTGAGAACCCTGGAGTTGCACAGTGGACAACCACAGCTTCTGCCCAATGGCCTTGGCATCCCGATCCTTCTGCATCTCCCTCACCTGCTCAAATTCCTTGCTTTGCTCCTGCTCCTGCTCCTACCAAACTATTTCTTCTCTGCCTTGAAACAGATTCCTTCCTACTTCTGCACCTCTGGCTTATTGGGTCAGAGCAAGACTAAATTAGCTGCTCTTAGGTCCTATTGAAACCCAAGGAACAATTTGGTTATCAAGACTTAGGTCCCATTGGCTTCAATGGGATCTAATTTAGTCTGGACCCATTCCATTTGTTCCTCTTCCTGCTGTTTTTCCCCCTTCTCACTTGGTTTCATAAATTGATTAGCATAATTCTAAGCCTAAATAATAGGATCGGGAGGATTAGAATGGTAATTTCAATGTAGAGCAATGTTGTCTGCCATTAATATATAGGTGTAGACATGGTTCATCCCCTTTCCATGTTTTAAAGGTGTAATTGGCAAACTGTGAAAGTTCCATTGTGTGATTGAAAAATGTGACTCTCTGTACATATAGAGAAATGTTACTTTCTCTTTCTATTCAAATATTAAGGAAACCAGGTCATATTGGTCAAGATCACCACTGTAATGGTACATACCAAAGCGTAGGCACTCATCCTGACATTCTTCATAGACCTGCTCCCAAGGAGAGCTCAAATACTAGGCAGCTGTGTCTATCCATATCAACAAAGCAATTATAACATTTTCCTTCTTTTATAGAGGTATTGCATCGTAATCATTACTTCAAGACCAAGCCCCTCTAACATAGTTTGTGTTGCAAGAGCGATACCTTACAGCCATATATTGTTGCTGTGAAAAATTATTCTGTTCTCCCAAGAGATTATGATGCTTGGAGTTAAGCTCCAAGGAAGCAGGAAATCCTGAGCTGGGGGCAGGTAATGCCAGCGTGCCCGATAATAAAAAAGTGCCAGTGTGGCATTCTTGTTACCCCTGTCTCAAGGGCCATTTCTGGCCTGACAATTCCTATTTAGAGAACAGACATAATTCTCCATGTTTATTTTCTTGTACAAATGGAAAACAATTCAGTATAGGAAAAAAAAAACAATATCTTACGAGCAAAGTACAGAGAACCAAAACCTTATGATGTCATTAGTATGGTAGGACTTCCAATCATGCAGGATCCATGCCTTTTTAATCATAAAAGTTGAAACAAGTGAAAGCTGTGATGAAGTAAAGGGTAAAGGAGGCCTATACAGGGAAGTGGGTTCATTCGGCTATTCCTAAAAGCATTTCAAAATGGCAGGATCAAAAAGGGTTAGCTAAGCTATTAATCTCAGTTCAAAGAGCCATCAAGTAAACTCCCCACTGTGCTCAGAACTAGATTGAATCCTTATGAACATACCGACCTGTTGGCTCTGGACCTTGTAGAGCAAGCAAAAACAATTGAAAGCTAGGAATTTTATTGTTCTTCCTACTGAGTTGCTTGCCTGCTCATTTTGCTCTACTTTTTGACTATATCTGAGAACAAATTTAAGTTTACTTTTTCTATTCTCACTGTATATAATTAAGATGCTAATGTCCAAGAAAACTATCTAGATGTTTTTTCACTGTGCATATATTTTGAATATGGTCGGCATTTCTACTTCTGAAATCAGAGTAACAGTAGTAATGCACTTAGTGCTTTTTCATAAAATGCTTTAACTAAGTATCTCAGTAACTGTACAATCATTCCTTGTGATGGGTCAATAGTACCCCTGAGATGAATAGCTGAGACAAACACATAATGGCTTGCTTAAGGCCACCGAGTAATTTCATAGATGTGTTATAACTGTAAAGTTCACACTCTTAACAGCATCAAGTTTTGATGGAAATTGAAAATAAATATAGAGGGTTCTGTAAGAACACTTTCCTTCTATGAGCAACATGCAGTGAATGAGAAAAGATAAGAAATGTCCATCTTTCAATTTGGAATGAGTGAAGATGAGAAAATTCTCCCAATCACAAGCTGGAAAGGCTGAGTCTTTTGAAGCCTTTCCAGATCGTTTTTGAAAGAAAAAGTATAGTCCTTTTTTAAGAGCTCTTCAACATCTTGAACATACCAAACACTTACCTAAAATGCTTCATTGTGAGTCCTGCACAATATTCAATTTTCCCTGAGACTAGTTTACCTGCCTGCCTTGCAAGTTTTCCTGTTCTCAAAAAACCTGCCTTAATAAAATTAAGCAGAGAGGTGATTCTCACATATTCCCTGGCCCTGAAGCTTGTTCAAGTAGAAGCTTCTAGAATGGAAACCAATACTGCCGCTGCACTCCTGCCATTTCTGTTGCTGGGTGGGACCCACCAGCAGCACAAAGCTAGTGTTGCTAAAGGTACCTTGAAAATTAGCAAAAACATTCATTTTGGACCAGGATAGGTCATCAGAATTTTCTTTTGCAAGCTCCTCTGACCTGCCTCCTTCTAGAAATGAGCAGTTTGGCTCATTTCTGTTTGCTTCGTTGTATTAGTAGTGGGTCCTATTTGTATGCATCAGCTCTGTATACTGGCTGTAGAATGTGCTTTGCTTCTAGAGCTTACCAAAGCTCCAGAATGCTTTCAGGTCAACTGAAGGACTTAGAAATAGCTTTGCACTTTGCACCCACACTACTAGAAGGGAGGTTTTGGTGAATGAGAAAGGCAAGAGGATGGGCATCACCACGAAAAAGCCCAAGATTATTTACAAGCTGTGGGATTTTCTACTACTCAGGGTGAATGGCAAAACAGTGTCTCCCTGTCTTCTATGTACAAACAGCAATTGGACCTGCCATTTGACAGTGGCAGTGGAGCAGTACCCTCTAGTGTACCTGGGAGCAGAGAGCTGTCTTTCGGTTTAAACCACAGGTTACATGGCTCATATGTCTCTACTCACCCCAGTTCCTTGGCATCTGCACCCAAGGCAGCTTTCTTGATCTGCCTAATGGTAGGGCCAGTCCTGACAGAGCTAAACTTCCAAGGGATTTTGGATCAGAATCTCATTCTCTCTGAATGGGGGGAATGAGGGGGGTTATTTTTTAATCCATTCCCAGTATTGAAATCTGCTGGTATCAGAGGTAATAACTGGATATTCACATTCACACTCTCTTGCATACTGTTTCAGAAACTGGACCAATAAAAGGAGGGAAATATGTTAAATAATTTCAGTTCTGGATTCTAAACCATGCCTGATAATTGTAGTGCATGGAGCAAAATGATCTTTAACTGTGCACTGAACTCGGTCTTCTAAAGGTTGTTAATCTTTTAGCTGAAATAACAGGTAAAGGGTTCATGTGTGATGCTAAAATAATTATTCAGCATGCACGCTCCAAGCATTTTCAGAACATGTTAGTTGTCCTTATGCAGAAGAGTATATGCTTGGATTTGCTAAAAGCTGAGCATGTAGATATACTTTTTATGGCAATCAATACCAATAATAACATTTCTAATTTTGAAAGTACTCATGCAGGCACTGAGTAAAAGTAATTTGATCAAACTGAATTCAAGCTCTTCTTAAACATGTGCCAATAATTCAAACTAAAACCAAACAAAGTGTTTTGAGGTTTAAAAATGTAGTATGTTTATTTTTATTTTTTATAAATTCTCAATTGCAAACAATGCTTAAATGTGATGGTTCAATGGAAACAGAAATAGCTATGTTAAAGTATCCATGGGCAAATATATATTGGATACAACCCAGCCAATGGTTGAACTTCCATTGAGTTTGATGAAAAATTTCCAACACATACCTAAATGTGTCTCAGAATGGAACTGAAAAGTTTATTTTGCTCGTAAACAGTTTTCATTTACTATACCAGATATTTATGTGATCAAACTGTAATACCTAAAATCTAGCTTGGGAAATTTGAACTGATAATCCGTTTTTAACCAAATCACATCTCTGCTCATATATGCTGACATTAAACTAGGTGGACAATCAACAGATTCATGCATATTGGGTTGGATTCAGCTCCAGTAATTTGCAATTTGGTTCCATGAAATTCAAAGTGAAAAGTTATCCAAAAGTAACTTAAGTTGCACTGGTTTTTATTTTCATGGGACCTAAGTGTGATTAACTCCATAACTTATTACTGAAAAAGTGTCTGTAGGCTACAGAATTAATCCATGGTTGCAAATATCATACTATTAGAAGAGCCCTGCTGAATCAGGACAAGGTTCATCCTATCCAGATTTTTGTTCTCATGGTGGCCAAACAGCTGCTTATGAGAATTCCACAAGCAATCATATCCTTCTGCTCACACCCCTCAGCAACTGAGACACAGTGCCTTTAACACTGGAGGTGGCACATCACCAACATGACTAGTAGCTGCAGTGACATTATTCTTCATGGATTTGTCCCATTTCCCTTTAAAGCCATCCAAACTGGCAGCCATAGTTATGAATTTCATTAGTTTAGTTATGAACTATGCAAAGGAATGGAGCTCATAGGTTTGCAACAACTGCCAGGCAATATAAAGTCTGAACAATGAACCAGTCTTAATTGTGCCTTTTCTTGTTTGCACATTTATCATCAGAATTACAGGAGCATTGTTTTGTTCTGTTCCTTTTTTTTTTTTTTTTTTACTGCAGCCCTCTGTGTAATCAATGATGTTTTCACAATCTGTTTACTGAAAAGCAGTTGCTAAAACATACTTGGTTCCTTATTTATTGATTATTTAAATAGGCATTCCCATGCCTATCTCTGTCATGATAGGCACACAATAACTTCCTGCACAGTGTCCAGGACTGTATAGCACTCCAGGCATAGGCTAAGGGGCCATTACCATTCTCCTTTAACTGCTTGGGCAGTGGGAAGGAGGGCATTATCTGCAAAAGAGCAAGATGGGAGTCGCCATGTGGCCTGAAGCTATACATGACTCTCTCTCCATTGGTGAGAGCTGCAGTTCAGTGCCGTTTTAAATATTTGCATTCATCTAGCATTTTCCAGACGCATGCTGAATCTTTCAAAATTCAGAGGCTCTCAGTCATCCTCTTAGTAATGGGCCTATTCTCATGAGAAGCAGGAATCCAAAGCTGACGATGCAACAGTGTATCGAAAGAGTCGGCATAATTGTTTCCTTATAAAAATTGAATACAAGGAATGTAAAAAATAAATGCAAAGGTTGAGCTCTTAGATATTTCCGACTGGTACACTGTGATTGTGACCTGTCAGCACATGTGGAAAGATGGGTGCCGGGGCAAGCCATTTCATTTCTGTTGAATGAAATGAACACATTCTTAGATGAAGATAAAAAAGAACTCCAATGACGATGTAGATATTTTACCTAACTTTTCCCCTAATATCTTCCTTCACAAGACAGTGTGCAAATCGCACAGTGCAATTTCATGTTTTCCCAAAGCAGACAAGTGCTTATAAAATAAAAAGTATGTTACTGCCTTCCCCAACCCCCATGGAGACTTAACAATCTCAAACAACAGCAGTACGTTTTCCGTTCTTTTTGACACTTTGTCACTTGGCAACTAAAGTAATGTAAAGCTTTCTCAGGTTTCGCAGGACATGTTTGTCACCATAGCAGCAAAACAGACCATTTTTTTGTAACAAAAGCAGAGGCAAAGTCTGTAAATCCCAGGTTTCTTCAGACGTTTTGAATGCTTTGAGGTGGTTCATATAACTATAAGTCCCCAGTTCAAAAGGAATGGAAATAAAATGCCTCTCTGATTTTGACTGCTAGGTAAGCTGCATGCTGTACCTTATAGTTATCCTGAGCATGGATTTTCCATGAGGACTGGTGGCTCCCCCCCCCACCCCAGTTTGTTTTTTGTTTCTAAAACAGACAACAGGGCTTGTTTGCATTAAGCAGCTGTGAGTGAGAAGGTGATCATTTTATATCAAGTATTGCTGCAATGTAATGCTACCTACAGACAGTATTAGAAAGAGCTGGAAGTCAAATGCTGGAAATGCCTTACTGGGAGAACAAAAATATGCCCTATTGGCTAGACATGCAACCTTGCCCAAATCACTGGATCTCTGTAATAGGATAAATTGAAAATATAATGGGATATCAGTCACCATTAGACTGGGACCTTGTTTCGTTATGTCACAGGCATAGTAACACTAGACTGTACTGAAATAGTAATACGCTTATTAGCCATGCTGTACATAATTATAAATTATAGATGGAGGAAGATTCGTATGCCATGTATTAATTAATGGTACATAAGGATTTGAAGTAATGGCCAAGATAACTAAACTTGTTTATATGATGAAAGGAACAAACAGAAGCAACAAAATAAATTGACTGAGATACAGAGTGTTTTCAATATATAGTATTAGAAGCTTATTCGGTGCTGAGTGTAATTTGTTTTTATAAGATAAATAATACACTTTAGTGGGATATTGTGATAGTAACTCCTAGTGAATATGCACTCTTGTCTGATGTCATTACAGTTACTTTAACTAAGGTGAGTGTGCATGTGTGTTAAGGTTTTTAAAATTTTTATTGTTTATTTTAAGGAAGAATCATTATTGCAGTTGAGATGCCTCCATCTTGTATGGTAAAACAGAGAAGTCAAAGATTAAATAACATCACAGGAGACATTAGGACTGTAGTTTTCAAGATGGCTGTGCTCACTTTCCCTAAATGTTCTGGGGCATATGGCACCATGTGGGGTACTTAGTAATAGGAAGGCATTATTGGGGGTTACCTTGCTTATGTTGAGTACAGTTATGTGCTAACAAGTGTTTACCTAGAAATTGTGTGATATAGAGTGTGTGATGTCATTTACATATACTTATATGTTTTATGTAGCATTTGGAACTTTGCTGTTCAGACAAAAGTAAATAAATCACAATACTGGAAAAGCAAGGTGAATTATTGTAGTTGATAGAAATCGGAAAGATGCACACCCATCCTCCACCTGCACCATTCAAACAACACTTTGAATGACTTCTAGAACTGTTACTCTAGCAGTTCATGATGATACAGTAGAACCCCAAGCCATGAGAAAACCTATGGATTTGAAAAAATAACCTAATTTTAGATTCACACAGAAATTGGACTATGCACTTTCCAATTATCATGAATCCTAGTTGGTATTAACATGTACTTACAAAGAGTCACTGATGCCCTTCATGCAAAGAAAAGAGTGGGAAATGTAACACCTGTCCAGTACAAGATTACTGATTCCACACATACATTGCAAATATGACAGCAAAGTGACTGGTACCTCATATTAAAACCAAAGATTGACTAACACCATGTCTTTCAGAGAAAGCAACTCAACATGCATACAAAATAAAAACAATCTGGTTACATCTTGGAAGCCAAGTCAACAGAAAGTAATAATACAGAGAAATGTGAAAACGCTAAAAGCAGGACAATACAAAAATGATTCTGTGCTCCATCAATTCTTCATCAGCTATATTTCATATTGTCTCACCTGATACAGATGTCTTAATTCTAACACTATGGTGGTCAAAGTAATTCCTTTGTGACTACATTTTTTTTAAACCAGAGTTGGACTCAACAGAAAAATGATAAGCCTCAGCAATATTAGTATGAACTTGAGTCAACACAAAGCTAAAGCTTTATTAAGCCCGTATGATCTGTTTGGATATGATGTCATGAAGTCACTGGCAAAAAAAAAAAAAAAAAGAAAGAAAGAAAGAAAGAAAGAAAGAAAGAAAGAAAGAAAGAAAGAAAAAAGCAAAGGCATAGTTCTAGGAAATCTTCAGTAATGAGGAAAAGAATGTTCTTGAAGCTTTTGGCATCTTGAGTGCTTGGAAAAGAATTACAGAAGAGAATCAACTGTTAATTGAGATGTTCATATGCCAAGTTATGTCCCAAGCACAAACATAGCAGAGATTGGACAGGTTTGTTTGAAGATGTTTACAAAGAAAAAAAAAATCAAGGTGGAAACCTGCCCACCTGTCAGAGCATCCCTAAAAACTTCTATAATCAGTGTACATTATCGGGCCATGGAGTTGTGATGGGCTAATCAGCAACACACAGGTGACAATCACCTTCAGAATCTGGGCAGGAAATGAAAAACCATTATCCTGCTTTTATGTCTTATCTCCCATGTGCAGCAGAAGCTATACTCCAGCTGTTAAGGCATCCCTGGGTAGAGGTGTACTCCACTCTGAAAATGTACACAATGTCTTAGGTGCATTGTTCTTTGTTGCTCTAGTAGGCCAGACTGGAACAATTAGATGGAAATTGTAAGATAGTAGAGCTGGGCTAAATGTCACAGAGTATCCTAATGGTATAAGACTGGGCTTTTCTGCACAGGAGCTATTAAAGCAGTTGGGTGGCCATCTGCCAGGGATGCTACAATTGCATCTTTTACAGTTGTCCATTAAGCAGAGGGTGGACTAGATGGTCTCCTTGGTCATTTCCAACTCTATGGTTTAATTTCATGATTTTTATGCTGAAAGGGAATTCAGTGCACTGAAAGTGTACACTGCAAGGAATACCTGGCAGCGGAGAAGAATCTGTTTTCCAGCAAAGCATGCTTGCTATTGAATACAAGTGACCTTTGGCTGAGCAACTCGGATGTTTCTGTGGAACACTTAGGAACAGTATTCCCAGTCTGAGAATCATGGTTAGGGTATCGACCATGCCACCCAAGGAAAAAAAATAGAGTGGTGTAAAGTATACAGCAGAACTGAGATATTCATGTGAGACTGAGATGTGTGAATAATCCAAACCCAGTGGATAGAGGTTGTTTCCCTTATACACAGAACTTTTTAACAGCAAGAAATGTGTGGAGAATTCCCAGAACAAGCTCGCCAGCACATGTGGAAAATATAGCCCCCTCCTACACCAGCAGATTGGCAGAGACACAAAAAAGCCCGCTGTGTTTTCTAATTGCCAGATGAGACTCTAACAGTGCAATCTTATCCATATTTATTCAAAAGTTAAGTCCTACCAGTTTCAACGGAACATACCCCTGGGTAAGTGAGAATAGGGTTGCATTCTAAGGAGTTATTATTATTATAATTATAAATTTTACTTTTATACCACACAAAGTTGTAATAGCCAAAGCTCTCTGGGTGGTTTTTATCCACTTACTGTTGAGATCATATGTAGGAGTCCTGGTTTGCCCTCTGGTTTAAGAACTTGGTAACAAGTTCTTCAGAGGACAGAGAAAAATTAATATTATTGTTTAAAAACATTTATTCAGGGCTAACATTAATTTCCTCTCATAAGTCTTAAGGAAATATTTCTGAGGGAAATATTTTTGGTTGGTGCAAAATACAATATCCATCACCCATGATTTAATTGCGCTAACTGGGAATGCTTTGCTGAAACCCTTGTGAGGGAGATAAGACAGCTTAGCCTCTTCCAGCTGTGCAATCCGGTTGATGTGATGCACCACCAACACCAGGTTAAGAGTTGGGGATGGGGAATTGCTGTGCTCTGTGGAAACTCCACCTCCCTCGTCTCTTATAGAATTAATGTACTCTTTGCTCCCATTGGAGGACAAAAAGGCCTGGGGTACAAAAGAAGCCATGGCTAGCTACCTGAACAGAGTGCTAGCTGGGATTATGGTTTGATCCAGCATTCAAAATTTTCCTTATCGCATCTTCTTTAGGAAATATAAATTTAATTCATGTTATTTACTTAAGTCTTATAGTTGCATCATTCAGGAAGGCATTTATAAGTCTGCATTTCCAATCTATGTCCTTGACATATCTTGAAGACAGATTCTGCAACGTCTATGAGGAGCAGTGTCTTTGTCACAATGGTTAGGGACAAGTGGCAGACATTGGACATCACAGCCTGCCCTGGCCACTTTATGACCCAGTTAGAGGCACAGTGTGGCCTGATACCGTACATGCTTTCTCAAAGCTATGAGTAGAAGTTTGGATAGATAACCTATACCTTTCCTGCTACTACATGATTCCATGTTCTATTCAATGGACAAGACTTATAATTAAATGATAGGATCACACCTTAGTCAAGATGAGGAACATGAAAAGCAAAACCCAACTTCTTTCATGAAGTGCTGAGCATTCCAGGTCATATTCCCCCCCCCTTTTTTTTTGCCAGAACAAACACACTAGTTTGAAACACAGTAAATGCCACAAAGGTAGTGTTTTAGGGTGGCTTTTCTATGAGTAGCATGGATACTGGTAAATTATCTTTAAGAGTTACTCCCACCCTCCATCCTTGTATTCTGTATTCTCGACAGCATTATTTTTAGCAGATACATTACTTCAGCATGGCATCTTGTATTTGGTGGGTAGGAAATATTCTCTTTCTGTATTGTGAATATACAATATACAAATAATATACAAATACACTATTTGTGAACAATTGTTACAGAGAGAAACAGCATCTTCATCTGATATGCACAGCAACATCCATGGCTGCTTCTATCTAAATATTTTCCTTGTATCTTAGATTAGGATTACATTGACTTAGAATTTAGTCCTAGGTGGTTGGGTACCATGACATGTGTAGGGATGATATTACTAAAGTTATGAAATGTACATGCTAGTGAAGCTTTAACACTTAGGAAAGAAGACTATCCTTGCAGATCAAGGGCAACTGGGCATGATGGATATCATTAAGTTCAAAAGCCCTCTTGGGAGTGGAAAAAAGCTCTCCCAATAGGTTAACTCTATATCCATTCCAAACAAATACGGCATTCCTTCCCAATACTGGTGGTGGGCTTGTCAAAAGAATTCTTGGTTAGATAGATAAATGTTTGGTTGATTCTCCAAATCTACATTTGTATTCCAGCTTCCTGCTAGCTAATGTATCTCCACCACAAGATGATGCATGAGTTCCTTGACCATGAAATCAGCTTGGGTCAACATTGCACCATGCACGCTTTCATTTTATAATGTGGAACATGTGCTGCTTTATAAAATCGCGTGCATGTAGTTGTAAATTGTAGCACTGTAAATGCCACCATCAGCTACAGATTGTCATAAAATCTTTTAAACCTTTGAATGCTGTGGTTGCAGAAATTTACTTCATCTAGTATTATTTGCAATTTGCTTTGCCTTGTTTCTTTAAGAGTAGAATAAATTTCTACATATTGCTTCTAACTTTCTAAATATTTTACCTTATAACATTTTTTTCAGTTGGTGTCCTTCCATCCCCTTTGAAAATTCTCCCTTAATGTCATCATGGACAAGTTTTATAGGGCTAACTTAGATGTAGCCCTAAACCATAGTTTAGAGTGAGCCTCAAGCTTATGCATCCCACACACTCTTGCAGGGCATCTATTTTAGGTTAAGTAAAGCTAACTCAAACTTGTCTAAGTCAAGTTGATTTTTTCTTGAGAGAAGCCACTGTCAAACCATAGTTTAAGCATTAACCCTTATGTGAAGACTGATCATAGTTTAAAGGTTTGAACAAGGTTTAAACTGCGGTTCAGTGTGGAAACTTCTGTTCTCTTCTTCTCAGTGGCACTAGACGAAGAAAGAAATGAGATACATGATACCAGCCCAAACCTTGCTGTTTTTAGCACTGGGTTTTTGCACAACTTGTGGCCTGCCAAATGTTTGGGCCTATACATTCTACCAACCCTAGCCAGTATAGCTAATAGTGAAGGATGATGGAGACTGTTGGCCAAACCATCTGGAGAATCATAGGTTGCCCATCCCTTGTTTAGCATTATGTGTGGCACACACTCAGTCTGTAGCAAATGAATGAAAGCTGATGAAAACTAACACAATTCCTTCTACACAAAAAGCCAAGCTAAATTAATATACTAAAAATTAACTTAAAACTGGTATTTTCACAATAGTCATCACTTCCTATGTTAATATTAAAGCAACTACATTGTCTCATACAGTTCAGAAGTGCAAACCTAATAATCAAACTAAGGTTCCGGGACAGAGAAAAATGAAGGCAGATGCGAGCCAAAAGACTCTAATGTCTTAGAAAGAAGAGAGGAAAGGTCCTGATTGGCCAATGGCCTCAAATTGCTCACCCTTCCTATAAAATTCTTTCCCTTGGGCATGGTCATAGCAGTTGTAAAGTGTCCTTCTACACCCTCATTCTCTAGTTTAGTGAGGGAACATTTGGACCACTTAGTTCATATCTTTGGAATGCATGTCTGTAGGGTTCCAGTGTAATTACCTTGTAAGTTTTAACCACACATTTAAACCTTAGGATTTAAATATCTGTTTAAATGCTCTCCTTAGCAGGGATGTTATCTTATGTGTTAACTAATTAGAAAACCAATTCTATCTTCATGCCATCCAACTGTGCTTTCAGGCAGAATGTATTACTCAGAGCATGTGCATTCTATAAATTCTTTGGTTTTTCCAAACACAGCATAAGAATTTAATCTCATTATATAACCAGGTCAGCAATGAGGTTAATGGCCTCATTTCTCCCAACCCCTCAGCAAAAAATGGGTAAAATAAAGGAAAGCCAAATTAAGTGGGAAAGCTTTCTCAAGTTTAGGGTACAAAATAACCACATGACACAGAGATATCTCAATGGGATCTCTAAAACAAAAACACCCTTGCTAATAAAACAAAAATAATTAGGCAAAATGATGATAAAATCCCAGCAGATTTATTTTCTCACAACCTTTACTTTTTATTGTGAATTGTGTGGTATTACTTGGCAACCTTCAAGAAGAGTAATAGCTGTACTCTTAACACATGCCCAGTTTTGCAATGGAAAGGCAGAGTGCATTAATCTACTGACCCCTTTTCTTAGAAGTTTCTAGCAGACTTAATTTATGAAAGGTTATCCACAGAATCCTGCTATCCTGCCTTTACCAAGTATTGTACATTTCACCTGATCTCTGTGTACAGTTTATTACATTTCAGGTATAGTAAAATCATCGATCATCTGCAACTTGCTGGTCACTAGGCAGGTATTTTTCTCTAAGATTTATGAGAAAGCGTATAAAGAAAATGTCCTAAAAGAATAAAGATATCTATTAAAATCTAACAACCCAGACCATCTGGTAAACCCATCACTAGTGTTTTATGGCTTGCATTTGCTTGAAGTTAAAGTTTATTGCATGCAATGTGTGGTAAAAGAATTGTGTCACTTCTCACCCAGTTGTTGTCGTGCTGTATATAGAGGGTGTGTTGCATCCATCATCACTGGGGAGACCACTTCTTAAAATATAGATCTGGGATTTGTGATTTGCCCGAAGGCACAAAGGTGCTGAGGAGTGAATGAAAACAGATACACTCTAAAATTTTAATGGCATGAGTTAAGAAATGGGGTTTCCCCCCCATTTTTCCCCCTTTTCTTTCCTTGAGCTGCATATGAAATAGTATTTGTCCAGAAAGGGCTGGGACTTCCATTAAGCGATTCACCTCTGGCACCAGTTACTGGGGCATCACATCATCAACCAAAGGTTATCACAATTTAAAAATACACATTTGTTCATTATTCACAGAAGCTGGCAAGCACAGAAAAGTGCTTACAATGTTCTTTCTTTTATTTTTCCTTTTCCTTTCCTCCCCGCCCCCCGAAAACTTAAATCTAAATTAAGCTTCATTCATTTCAATGGATCTTTTCTACTAGGACAAACATCAGACACAACTCACAGTTCAGATGTTGAACATTTATGTGCAATATGGCTGTACATGGTTGTTTAGACAGAAGCCTTAGGTAGGCCAATCTAGGCAAATCATTCTGAGAATGGATCATTTGGGATACTATGAATAGAGGGAAGCACATACTTAGAAAAAAATTGTAAGTTTGCTCATCAGAGAGATTCCTTCCTTGAGTTACAGCTATAGTGAGTAAAATCATAGCTATCTTTTCCTGATCAGCAAAAGTGCAGCAAAGTGCAAATTATGGTAAATATGGTACACTATATTGGTACATAGAGTAACAATATCCTTGCATCCAGTGGAATGCTGTCATTGACGGAATGATAACACTGTAAATCAATCTTGGAGCATGAGGCAAATACTGGAAACCAGGCATAGGGATCCTCTGACCAGCTTAAGAGGACATTTAGACTCATTCAGGCCTTGTTCCCACACCAGCTGGTTATGTAATTTTGTGCTGTGAAGCATGTAGTACTGCTTCATTGCAGCGTGGGTGACTACACCTTGGCTAACTTTGTAGCTATAATTAGGGGTCTTCAGCTATTCCTGTAACTGTGAGCTGAATTCAGTAGGTGATTATGCAAATGCAAAAAGTACCAGCAGGAAATCTACCCATTGCCCACTACACTTGCAGAGCTGCTTGCACCACAGGTTGCACAAGCAAAATGTACAAGTTGGTTGCAGAACAGGTTGTGCAACTATAATGTACAGATGGTTGCATAAGCAACCTTTTGTGCAATTGCCTGCACAAATGTACTTGCAGTGAAGTGACTCCAGTTGGATTGTTCTTTTGTACAGTTTGGGTAGCAACACTTCATTTGTGTTAGTTGAACGACACAGGTGAATACTTTCTAAAATAACACAACAACAAACTTATTGGAATGCAATCACTGAAATGGTTACTGACCATTATAGCCCATGTTGCAGCCCAATTCTGCATGTGAAACAACATTCTGCACATCTGAGGTCAGAGTTCAGGATGACAAGAGCATTCTGCAGGTGCATGGACAAAGGTTCTTTTATGACAGCACCTTCATTTTGATTAAAGTCCCAGCTCTTGCTGGGAACCTCCATGATTAAAAAGCAGCCAGTGTAACCAGACTGTCCAACCAATTAACTATTTTGTTTGCTTGAGTACCTTCTCTGTTTGGGTTTATTGTTTCTTGCTATCACCCATCTGGATCTTATATCCTTTCTTGTTCCTAGGTGTGCTATTTTAGGAAGAGGGCTATACGCTGCAGTGCAGGTATACGGTATGATCAACAGTTATATAACAAAATTGCTGGGAGAGAACGGTGTCATAAATGTCTAGTTAATGATTTCTAACCAAGTCAAAGAATTTTCCTCCATCAAAAATTTCCAAAACCTGCATCTCTGTTGAAGCTTCAGTTATGCTCTGGAGGTCACTGGAACAACAATTTTACCTGGGAATAGGACAGATCTTCCACCTGCCTTTCCTGTTGCTCTTCTGATTTGATTTTCTAGCTCTAGCATAGATCTCTAGTTTCAGATGCCATACCTGTTGTTGCCCATTTGCCACAATGCAGCTATACTTTCAACAGGCCAAGGCAGAAGAGGGGACTTCTGATCATGGATTTCTGAGTTGATTATCTGCTTCTAAACACTGGCACATTTTGAGGCATTGTGGTGTTTCAATCCTAAACACATTTGCTTGGAAGGAACCTGATTAGATGTATGCTTGTAATTAAATTTAGTTAGGATCATTGATGAAAACATCCTTTGTGGAACAATAATTTTGGAATCAGAACTGAACAGTTGAATAGTGAGCCTAATTACTAATACAAGAACTTGAGAGTTTTTCCTGTGTCTGTAAGGTCCAGCATGTGGAAAACATTTATGATTTCCCCAATGATTTTACAAAATTATCTGGCATCACATAGGTTCCACTCTGGCTTTATGATCGCAGTGTGTCCCACAATGTTAAAAACATTTTACTTATGACAATGCTGTGTGAAAACATGTGGTTTTAAAAACAACACATTAGAATACTGGGGCTAGCTTCTTGAGTTTCTTCAGAAATGTTAACAAAAAATGCACCCATGCATGTTCACGCTGTGATATCCTTCTTCACTCACCTTTAATCTGAAGCTGTCTGAAATTTTAGATTAGGCGTGGGAGGTTTGGGGTTTTTTAAAATAAGGGAAAGTATCTCATTATACTGCAGGAAAGAAAGACTATTACGGAAAAATCATGATAATGAACCAAAGGCATTAAGCTATCAGCTGTCTGAACAGCTAAGATACTGACACATTTTAACATCAAGGTTGAGACTAAAATATCCCCATTATTGCTAGGTAATAAACTGGTATATTCTGAATGTCTGTCTTAGCAGTAGAATTATGCATTTCCCCTGCTTTTATCTGTCCACACCATGTCAGTGGGATGTGCTAGAACAATCTGACATATTTAAAATTCATATAATTGCTAAATATGTCATGCGTAGAGGAGAGAGGTATTTGACCAAACAAATAATTATAATCCTGATTAATCAACTTTTTGTTATTTATCTATTTTACAATATTTAAGAGGGCTATCCGCTTCACCCTTGGACAATAGTGCAGGACCTGATAAGAGATGGTATTATCATCACCATAAACCTATTTGAAGTGATGCTGAAAGTTTTCCACTTTCTTCTCTCCTGCTTTCAGTTCGGTCTGTTGGAGAGTCCTTCATTGGCTGCTGCTTCCCTTCCTGCTCACAGGGTAGTTGGTTGGAAAGGTCCCTGTGAGATGAGCAGGGGCCCAGTACTTGCTTAATGAAGGAAGAAGAGCAGGAAAGGATGCAGCAGGAAATAGAAAGGTGCCCCAACCATCATGTGGCTATATTTAGAAAACAGTGATAGTGGCAGTGGACCTTTGGTAGACTCAGGAATTCTACCAAACTACCCTCCATTATTTCACTATAGTGATTTGTTTTAATGCTGATGTACTGTCCTATAACTGGCTTCACTGGATAGCTTGCATCAAAAATAAAGGAATTAATACATGCAACAAATCAGGTCAATAATAAAATATATAAAAAAGCACAAAATACGTGACAATTTTTAGATATGGAACAGATTGAAAGGTCTGAGGATTTCCTTCCTTCCCTCCTTCCTTCCTTCCTTCCTTCCTTCCTTCCTTCCTTCCTTCCTTCCAACTTGATCAGGTGCTGCAATGAAATCAAGGTAGACACCAGGGCAGCCAGGGATAATTTAGCTGGTGAGTCACCTGAGAAGGCATATCAGCTCCAAATACAAGTTGTGTGTTTGCACTTACTTTTCCCTGCTATTAATCTGACAGACTCATTTTGCCCAAGCTGCATCTTCTAAACAATCTTCAAGGGAAACCCCAAGTAGAGTGTATTCCTGTAATCTAGTATAGAGATTGTGTGAGCATAGATTACTGAAACCAAGCTATCCCGGTCCAGGTAGGGGCATACCTGGACCACCAGCCAAGCTGGTAGAAGACACTCCATGCCGTGATTCCAGGTGGACTTCAAGTGATAAAGATGATACAAAGAGTGCTCCCAAGCTATGAACCTTCTCCCTCATGGAGAATGGGGTGAAACCCCATCCAGAACAGTTTGAATTCCCTCCATCTTGTCAGGAGACCCACTAATCGATAACATTTCAATCTTGTCTTGATGGCTTTAGTTTCTTAGCCCTCGTCCAGTCCACTGTGGCAGCCCAGCCCTGGTTTAGCACACCCATGGCATCACCCACTGAAGATAAAATAAACAGAGCTGGGCGTCCTCAAAGCACTCCAAAATTCTAGATAACCCCACTCAATGATATCATGTAGATGCTAAACAGCACAGGGTCAAGACTGACCCCTTAATAATGTCATCCTGGAGAGTTCAAGTGGTCAAGCAATGTCCTTCTGGAGCTGGGTGTCCAAGTCAGAGTAGAACAACTGTGATGCAGTACCACCTACTCCCAGCTCAGCTAGCTGCCTGAAAGAGATGATTTATGGGATTGAAAGCCACTAAGAAAGCCAACAGTACCAAGAAGGACACTCTCCCCTTGTCTCTCTCCTGGCCTTCCCACTGCCTGTTTTGGGTGACATGAGAACACTCCCTGTAAAGAAGCATTAATCACCACTTTGGCTAGCCAGCTGTTCCTACCCTGCTAGCTTGTATTAGCCAAGAGAGGCAAAGCTCCAGCCCGAATTGTGGTTGCACAAACCTGTCCAAGCACTTTTGCAACATCCTTGAGCTGTTCTAACTGAAATTCATCCAAGAAAACTTGATCAAATTGTGCTGTGGATTATCTTGCCTAATTCAACTGCAACAACATTGGAATCTAAGTCTTGGAGGATGGAAGAGATTTTATCCTGGAAGTGCTTAGCAAATACACTGTAGTGAATGTCCTATGGCTCTAAAATGTTCATGAGGCACTGTTTGCCCTGGCTGGAGTCTCTGAACAAAAGATGGATACTTATGGCAACTAAATGTAGTAGTTGGTTACTGGCTGAGGTTGCTGTCTGCCAGCCTGAAGCAGGATGTAGCAAACACTTAAAGCCTGCAGCTACAAGAGGAAGACCTGGACTCTCATGGGGGAAGGTGAGGATGCTGGCTTGACATCTTGTCAACCTGTTTCTCTCCCCACTGCCCATCTCTGTGCATCCTACCAGCTCCTTTACCATCTTCTCAGGCTTGCCTTCCTAGCTGGCATTATTCTTGGCTGGACTGGGACAATGCCTGAGAGAAATTCCAACAGCTCCAGTGCTGTGAAGAGGAAGGAAACTTTCTTGAAGCCAACCTGCTTGAAATGTCTGACACCAGAAGTGGGTGAGCAGCAAGACTGTCTTCTGGTACCAATGGGGAAGATGATACCCCAGCAGCAACAACTCCAAACGGATCAATGGCAAGACGGGTTTGCCCCAGCCATTGCACAGAAGCTATTATGGTCTAAAGCAGTTTTTTCCTACCAGGAATGCCACAGCTTCCATCCAACTTCAGGCCTTGAGAATTTTCCTTGCATCCCAGTGTCAAATAATCTTCTCTCATGTGTCATTGATTTTAAAAAGCTTGCTTTAGAAAACAAGTTTCTTCAGAATGTGGGACTTTTTATTTTCAACCTTTTGGCAAATGTAATTGAAGGGGTTTTTTCCCCTTTTCTTTTCTGTGCAAGAAAAAACATGTTGTCTATATTCAATAGACAGATCTAGGTTGCGTTTGAGATTTTTAGCATCAAACACAGTGTTCTTACTTTTTACTCATAGCCTTCTGTGACCTCCTGACAAATTCCATTAGTGTTGGGTATCAAATTCTAAGGGATGCCTTAAGAGCACCATTCTTCAGGTGAGCTAAGCCTGGATGCCAACAAAGTCACCTTTTTAGCAAGGAAGATGCAGACTCATTCGAACAGTAAAAGCTCCTGTCATCTTTATCTACCATGTCTTTTTAATGCACTCTTGGTGTGATATAAAAGATCCTTTGAAATGAAATCTTGGTTTTAAACCTGGTGATTCCAAATAAATAAGCTTTTTAGTTTCCTTTACTGACATAATTTATGTTAACAGCTGTCTTCTTTTGTTTCATTGTGTTTATGGGGAAATCAAATAACCAGTAAAGGTAGTGTCACCATTCAACATTAGACATTGATGAAGGTGCTTAGTCTGCATTTTGGTAAGTATAGCTTTAAAAACTCTGTGAAGGAGGTAGTGTGGGTGCTAGTGAATTGTATTCCAGTAGACGGGGTGATCAGGGA